>NC_134412.1:15792217-15934717 GCF_038048845.1 Mixophyes fleayi | reverse complement strand
TACCTTCTTTGATGTGTCTTCCACCCTTAGTTAAAAAAACAAAATCCGTAGGTCTGCAAGTCCTAGAGTAGTGTGGAGTCCTCTCACGAGCCCCCAGCTGATACGTCCGTGGTATCGTATGAAATAAAGATATTCCGATGTGATTCCTGTGGTTTCAAAGCACAAGAGTTTTATTCGTAAAATATATTACAGGACAAAGTATCACATGCATATGCTTGTGTGGTCGGCACCGACAACAAGCTTCAATAAGAACGCTCAGGTTTCCAAAGCCAGGATGAACAATGTATACACTGTACAGTTATAAAAAGCAGGGACATCGCAAAGATGCGCAATCACAGTATTAAGGCCCACATTCATGCACCATGACCTCACAAGAACTCAACGCCCCATTGGCTGATTCCTCTGGCCATTGTTCCTTGAGGTAGTGGTCATCTGATTACCACTTTCATCCAATTACACCACTTAGGGACAAAAAATGCAACCTATTAAATTTTGAATTTACTCAGTGATGACACTGGTTCCTTCTGAGTTAACTATCAGCTGAGCCCATGTAGTGGCTGACCTTAGTAATGGCAGGGCTATTTAGTAAATGGGTACATTGCAGTCTCAAGACTATTAGTCCAGCCCATAAAATGGCTGCCTACACTTGTGTGTATAGGTGACAGCTGATCATCAATCTGCTTTCATCTAACTAGGTACAATAACTATCATATTATTATTACAATCAGCATGTCAATATTCTATACTTAATCAGCCTGTCCTCTCTATTCCAGGGCCGGTATCACTGCTGAGAACCCTATCGGAACATCTTGGACTAAGCTGGCGATTGGTTTCAGTGCCAGTCATGTAACCTACGATGCTGGAGACCTGTGGCTTATCACACCAAAAGGAGTCATCTATAGATGTGAAATAAATGGTAAAGTCATCCTAACCCATTGATAAGACAGGATGAGTATGAAACAATAGGCTCAAAACAAAAGCTATAAAGGAATTCACAATGTTGTTCATACAAAAATGTGCAAAATCGCATTATATTCTTTATGTGTCAAAAGAAAATATCTATTGTTCTATGAGGTTTCTTTTCATATATATATATATATATATATATATATATATATATATATATATATATATATTATATATATCTCACAGTGCTCTCCTGCTCTATCTTTGATTATTTTTCTTTTTTTATGGTCAAATACATTAGTAGCATATAATCTGGAACATATTTAATTTGTTTAAAAAGGTAAACCTTTAAGCACAGGGTCTGTCTGTATGAATTGATTGTGACCTTAGATTTATCTATCAATGGTATGTGCAATAAGAGCAAAACATTAATGTAATTAATGTATCTCTGATAATAATTGTCCAGTTTGGTGGACTAGGCTCTTTATATATCCAGACATTGGGATGTGGTTCTGTGCAAAATGATCTACTACCTACCTGGTGATTTGGATGTCAACTTCTTCTTTGGAGTTTCAGCCAAAAACTGGCAGTATTCTCTATCAATTATAATTTTTATCATATAATGATTCTGGCACCGACACAATCACTAGGATCATTGACAATATTAGACCCCTAATCCACTGACATATACACATTATTAATGTAATGGAGATATGTTGGTTCAGTGTAGGACATAGAAGCATATGTGGCTTCCTATAACAGCAGTGATCTATATCGTGGTTATGACTGTGTAACAGGGGGGTAAGAAGACATCAACATCAGTGTTAAAAGAGCCACATTAAGTACACAGCAACAGATCACAAGAGACAGAGATACCTTTTGGTCATAATCAGGGCCGGATTTCCCGCTAGGCAACCTAGGCAACTGCCTAGGGCCTAGCGGTCCCCAGAGGGCCCAGTCAGGACTGGCGGTGAGCGGGGTAGGCAAGGCGGAGAAGTGCTCCCCTCCGCCTGCCATACTTCTCTGTCCGCCGACATAGTAAAAGAGACTGCGGACGGAAACAGACTTTAAAAAAAAAAAAAAAAACAGTCACGTGATCGCATGATAGGTCCCGGCAGTCTCTCCTCCTCATTCAGGGGAAACAGAGAGGAGGAGAGACTGCTGGGACCTGTCATGCGATCACGTGACTGTTTTTTTGTTTTTTTTAAAGTCTGTTTCCGGCCACTGTGTGAGGACTAACCGAGGAGCTGCGTGGTGGAGAAAAAAGAAGACAGGAAGACAAGAAGACCAGAAGACAGAAAAGTGGAATACAAAAGAGAAAAAGACAGGTAAGTAAAACGGAGGCACATAGTGTGAGGTGATAATGAAGGGGCACAGAGGTGACACAGTGAGAGGGCACAGAGGTGACACAGTGAGAGGGACACAGAGGTGACACAGTGAAGGGACACAGAGGTGACACAGTGAGGGGGCACAGAGGTGACACAGTGAAGGGGCACAGAGGTGACACAGTGAAGGGACACAGAGGTGACACAGTGAGGGGGCACAGAGGTGACACAATGAGAGGGCACAGAGGTGACACAGTGAGAGGGCACAGAGGTGACACAGTGAGGGGGAACAGAGGTGACAGTGAAGGGACACAGAGGTGACACAGTGAGGGGGCACAGAGGTGACACAGTGAGGGGGCACAGAGGTGACACAGTGAGGGGGCACAGAGGTGACACAATGAGAGGGCACAGAGGTGACACAGTGAGAGGGCACAGAGGTGACACAGTGAGGGGGAACAGAGGTGACAGTGAAGGGACACAGAGGTGACACAGTGAGGGGGCACAGAGGTGACACAGTGAAGGGGCACAGAGTTGACACAGTGAGAGGGAACAGAGGTGACACAATGAGAGGGCACAGAGGTGACACAGTGAGGGGGCACAGAGGTGACAGTGAGAGGGCACAAAGGTGATATTTTGAAGGGACAAAAGTGGCAATAAATGGGCATAGTGTGATGATTGAGGGACAAAAGTGACAAGGGCACATCCTTGGATTTATGCGTATTATTTTTGCAAACAACTTAATTTAATATTAATATTTAATATTTCTGTTCTGACTTAAATACTTATTAGGTTGTTTTGACCCAACTACTTAAAAAAACGGGACTGCTCGGTAATTATTTAGGGGTGCCTTTTTCTGCAGCAGGGTGGCCTTGCTCTTTTCACATGTTAGGTACGCCCCCAAAGAGGCAAGCCACACCCCCACCTCCTTTGGCGGCGCATGCTTTCACATCTTCTTAACTATAGGGGTATGTGGTAGGCATGCGGCGGCACATGCTTTCACTTCTACGTAACTATAGGGATATATGGTAGGCTGCAAAAATATAGTGCTATGGATTGTTTCAGGGAGGGGGCCCAAAAACCGTATCCTGCCTAGGGCCTTATGAGGTCTAAATCCGGCTCTGGTCATAATTACCATCCTCAGAGGAATTGCTCTGTAATTGTCCACTTGTATTCAGTCTGTACACCTTACACTGCAGGGGAAGGGGATTACATCATGGTGTATATTGTACAGACAATCAATTGGAAAATGCTTTCATGTGTATAACAATCCAGGTGTTGTGACCTGAGATGAGGCAAGTAAAGCATTTTCTTTTTAAAAACTGTAATTCCTGACATTTTTCTTTAGCTCAGATGCTAGTTTCATCAGAGGAATTGTAATGACTGAGTTTCCTCTATATTCAACACTCAACTGGCCAATCAGAATATTATTGTCCATGTATCGCATAGATGTACTAATTAAGGGAACGTATGTTATCTTACGAAGTAACTATTAAAAAAAATTAGCGTGCAACTAAAAACATTTCTAAATTCATGTTTAAAAAAGGAGACAAACAGAGATAGCCGTCAAACTTAATTAAATAGCCTTAATTATCCACCATAAAAAATAAACAAAATACAAATAAATAACAACAATATTTGGAATGTCATTTAAAGCATAAACCTCTCTGCAAAAGGTCTCCCATCTGATTCTCTAAAGTGTCTATGATACTTAGCTTCTAACTATAATATACCTCATTCTATCTTACTCCATTATGTATTTGAATGAGCTCCCAAAATTTTACTATTATAAATAGACAAAACCATATCAATAAAATTTCAGATAGTGCCTAGATAAATGATTCACCTTTAGGATTAATTGACCTTTCTATCATTGTGTACTGTAAGAGGTCCATGTACCAACATAATGGTCAGAATAACGCTTTAATGTTGCGTGAATTGCTAGACATTGGGTCTCCCATCTCATTCACAATCAAAGTCTATCACATCAGTCTGCACATATTACTGCATAATATTCCCCTTACTTTTTAAGATATTTAAATAAACATATATACTTTGCTATATGTAGATAGAAGGGTCAGTATTGAAAAAGATTCCAAATAGTACTCCAAATATTATATATCACCACTTTGGTATAAATTTGCTCTTTTTCAGGGGTACAAATTACATGAACATATCAATGAATCAACTAAAATTATAACAAAGTAATATCAAATAGTTCATATATTGTTATATTTCAGAAACCGTTAAGCTCATTTTTCTCATTCAGCCCTGTAGGGAACAGGAAGAAATAGGCTTCCTTTTTACATATTTTTTTATATTGCTCTCCCTTTCTAATAGTTTTTTTTAACTGTTTCAATATTGTTTACAGTAATACTTAAAATATCACCATTATGTTTCAACAATGTTTGGAAAGGCTATATAATTCAACTTTTCTCAGGATATTGCGCCTATGCTCCAAAAAAATGGATATTAGTCCGCCTTACGTACTGTAGTCCACATTTGCATTCTATTAAGCCGATGACAAATGTGGTCTGCCAATTAACAAGAAATATATTTATGCTTATGCAGTTAACCTTTCATTAAAGTCATTTGAAAAATAATAGGTAATACACATCTGTTGCAGTAAATATAAGAGTGATTTTACTATAGTTACTATCAGTTGTTATGAGCGTTTTGTCGCTATCTTATAATGATTGTCGAATCTTGATTTGTGTTTCCAACGCACAAATATTTATTCTCAAAAAGTAGCAGAATATATTCAAGCGAAATAATAATAAGTACAGCCGTTACTTATCGCAGGCGCTCTGGATCCAGTATACAGTCATTCAGGTCTGAAGTCTGTGGTCAAGGTGACTGAACACTACATGAGAGCTACTGCTTATATGCAAACAGAGATACAGTGAAACAATGCAGGTGGTATAGCTTACTTCTATTGGTCCAGGCATCAGGAGGGTCCAGGGGGTTACACATCATAGGCTGATTCAATCTAAGGAATCCAAAGGTGGGGGTCTCTCCAGGGGATGAGCTCTGTTCTTCCCACCAAACTGCTCTGTTCTTCCCGCCACACTCCAATTACAATCAGTCCATTTGCATTTGACAGTTAATATCATATTAAAGGTTTATTCCCTAACATCAATAACTAGAGTATGCAATGTGCGATCTCTTCGCCGAATGCACCGAACAGCTGCTGATGTAAAAGGGATTAATATGATATTAGACATGACACATTACTTTTAACCTGAACCATATGTATCACTAATATGCATACAACTTATAATATTACACATAAACACTACTATATTTCGACATAAATAACTACTATTAATGTGTACTATTTTACAAATGTGTGTGTTGGTGCGAATGTATGTAAAAGCGTAAATACTGTTGTTGCCACGTGTTGCGGCTGCGTACGCCCTTCCACGCCGTAGCGTGCCATACGCATCTTTTCAGACAAAGACAACCAAGTTTGCTCGATTTTAATTGAAATTACTTTATCCAATTTACTGACTTCGACACAGTGATGCAATAGACAATCTTTATGAATGTGCTAATATATATATATATATATATATATATATATATATATATATATATATATTTCCCTGCAGAGTATATATTATATTTTACTTTGACTTGTTCACCTTCCACTTTTCCTGCTTTTCAGATAATCAATGTACAGTGACGCCTGGGAATCTGAAGCAGGTGGATGCTGGTGCCGGGGAAGTGTATGGTGTGAATGATAATGACGCAATTTACCACTGGGTGAATAATGGCTGGAAGCAGTTATCAGGAAAGCTCAGCCATGTGACGGTCGGCCCAGCCGGTGTTTGGGGGGTCACCAGTGAGAACCACGTCTATAAAAGGCAAGATAACAATTGGGTGCTCATGTCAGGTAAGAACACCAGAACTATTAAAAGAAAAATGTCCTGTGGGTCTCTAATATGTGTCACCTTAATGTATAATAATAATAATAATAATAATAATAATAATACATATCAATGAACAATAGTCATTTGACATTTTTACATGTAACCCCCTGTCACTGTCTGTAGTATGAGGTGCAAAGGGTACACAGTGCACCTCCTTCTCAAGCCCTGGCTAGCTGATGGGCATGGGTGTAAATGATCAGGGGGTCCCTGCACATGCAGGTGTTTCTTTGTAGTTAGTGGGACACAGGTGATGTCACTTTGGTGCAGTGTAATAGAAGTCACAATAATTTGGGCGCCAGACCATCTCTATGATAAACTCAACTCTTTATTTACACTCCTCTTCCTCCAGCACGATAATCATAATGGTTGCAGCAATAAAGAAATATATACACATCTCCTTACTCTCTCCAGCACAGCTCTTAATGAGCAATACGAACATGGTTGCAAATATCTTATCACTCCTCCTGCACAGTTCTTAATGTTATCCAGATGTTAAATAACATAATTTACAGGTCTCTTACACTCCATACTCACTGCAGATCACCCTCCTCTGCAAGGGCACTCACATGGATGCTAACAGGCAGGCAGCTTCTCCTCCATGCAGCTCTGACACACTCTGTGTACCTCTCAGCTGCAGCTCATCCCTCCTCTGCGGGGATAATGTCTCCTGTGCTCTGACACTTCACTCTGTGTACTCTCAGCCTCAGGATCTGACAATACAGCTACCTTGCCTCTTGTAGCAGCCCTCACTCCAGGGCCTCTTCCATGCGAAGTGCCCCCCTCTCTCTTGGGTTCTCTATAGTGGCATGGAGTTCTCCCCCTCATCCAGGGCACACATTCCTTGCCCTGGCTCAGGCACCACGCTCAGACTTCCAGGCAATGCTGGGGGAGCCTGGTAGCTTCCACTCCAGGTCCCCAGCTACCATCTCTCCTCTCCTCTGTCTCTTCTCTCTCTCTGTCTCCTTCTATCTTGCTGACAGCCCATCCTTCTTCTCACTCAGTCTCCAGGCTGGGCTGGGTTATCACCATGGTAACCTGTTTATGTAACTTTTCATAAACTATTAGCTTACCCTCTAGGTGACCCCTCCTGAATTCACTGAGCTGCAGGGTTTTACTAACACGCCACTAGGGGGCGTTACATACAAATAATATTAATATAAATTTATGTCAATTTCTGACATCAGAATGTGCTGATTTAAAGTCTAAAGCCAGTCCACTTACTTTTTATTTGCTGTGTGGGACCATTTGAACTGCTTCCACCCTTCTACTGTCGGTGTGACGCCAACCAAGTCCAGGGTGGGACCTTTTTAGTAGAGAAGTGCGCTGCCCCTCGTGTTTTGGTTTCGAAACCAGTGTCGGTTCTAACTCGACTTCATGGTTCGGCTTTGCTACCAGTTTTGTCGAACAAACGTGAAAGGTGTTGATTTTGGAAAAAGATTTAATTGCAAATTGTGAAAAATAGGTCAAATAATGTAATTTTGAGCTGTTTTTGCTCCTATATTACTATTTACAGCATGGAAATTAATTTCCAGTCTTTTTTCTAATGATCCCTTTACAACGGTCCCAATTTTCACCAATTTTGGTCAAAGTCTGCAGCGATCTGGCTGACTAAAATAAGAGACAGAGCAGTGAAACAAATATATCACACAAATACATGGCAATTTAATAAACGATACAATCCTTAGATTAGGGAACACAATAGATGATCTAGCAGCCTTTCAAAAAAGCACTTTAGAGATCATAAGTACCTTCATTAATTGTCCCCGGTGTGATTCAGGAAAGAAGGAACATGGATTATGTCTTTTAGAAATCAACTAGGCAAAAATTAACAGTGGCATGACTAGAGATTTAGAGAGGTAGGTAGACGTGATCCAAAAAAAGCAGAGCTTACAGACACCTGGTTTTATTATAAGTGTTGTTTTATGGAACGAGTAAGGTACGAGTAAGGTAGATCTGATTGAATAGTAGTAGTATGTGCCATAATGCTGCCCTTGTAAATCAAACAAGGGGACTCATCACTCATATATTTGCGAGTATGTAAATGTCATGTATAAAATAGGTCATGTATTTCAATGTAGAATACATATATAGACAGGGGCAAACGCAGGATTTGTAGAGGAGGGTTTCCACACCTCGCCACCAGTGGACGTGACCAGCATGCAGGGGGGGTCTGGCTATATTTTTAGACAGTGCTTAGCTGCTCTCCAACTCTTTCTATCCCCATGATATACATGGACAATGCTGTGTTCACTCTACTCACAGCTCTCCCTTTTTAAGCAGAGCTGTGTGAAGCGGGGGCAGGGTCCAGCCACCTCAATTATACAGTGCCTCAGGCTTGGAGGGGGGGGTTTCCAGGCACTATGAAACCCTCCCTCGGTTTGCCTATGATAGAATACATGGAATGTATAAATAAGACATATATGTTATATTAGTGAAGTGTACAAAATATGTAAACCAGACAGTTCAGATTAGGCAATAGTTGGCCTTCCCACACAAGTAATTATGTATAACTCACAGGGTTGCCAAACATCTGTCTTGACAAGACAATGCAATTGAATTTGAAAGTCCACATTCTGAGAATTTATTGGACAGAATTTAGCATATTGGCCACCCAATCAGCAGTCAGTTGATAGTTGGCAGTACTAGTAGCATACTGAAAACAGTTAGGCATTGCAATGAGTTACAAAATGTCCCTCCAAAAAAAGGGAATCTTGGTGCAAGAATGTACAACAACGAAGGCTTCAGAAGATTCTTGGGGAAAAGTGGAGTAGTCAAAATCGTGCAAGATGGCATTGTCCTTAGGGCCACCCACCTACTCACCCATATGTTGAAAAAGGTTAACAAACCAAGCACTCTAGCGACAGGCACTGCCCCTTTTGTGGCTTAAGTGCTAAATTTATTTTGGGCGCCCACAAAATCCAATATATTGGTTGTTGGTTGTTCAACTGGATATTAGATCTGGATGTTAACAAATGAATCCTGGACAACTATATAACAGTGCTCATCTTCCTCAATGGTAACCAATCATCATCCTCATTGAAGATGTGTACATCAATTAAATTGTTTTTAATATAGAAGATGTACCAAGAAGGTACCTATTAGGCAGCATGTGTGACACATTGGTGAGGGTCAGCAGCAATACATTGAAGAGGGTCAGCAGCAAATACATTGGAGAGGGTCAGCACTGCAGCAAATACATTGGAGAGGATTAGCAGTAATACATTGGAGAGAGGACTGCAGTGGTAGTATCAGTTCTCATTAGACGGACAGCGTCTGCATCAGTAGACATTATTTAACAGATGATGAGACAATAAGGGTACAATGTTAAATGGTGCAAGATGGCATTGTACTTGGGGTCACCCATCCCTGTGTGATACATACATATGTTCGAACAGCTACAGGATTGACATAATATGATTGGTGAGCAGAAGAATAGACAGGGTTATAAAGTCAACAGTATAATTACATCAACAGTATTATTAGGACAAAACTTGAAATGTAGACAGTATTTATTAGGTTGACACATTCAAATGTAGACAGTATTATACCTAACTCTAACCCTGTCCCTATCCCTAACTCTGTCCTTATCCCTAGATCTATCCCTAGACCTGTCCCTATCTCTAGACCTGTCCTTAACCATGTCTTTAGCACTATCCCTAACCCTATAATTATACTGTCGACATATGAATTGTCTACCTAATCATACTGTCGACCATGTGAATTGGTGACCTGTTAATACTGTTAATACCTGAATTGTTGACCGTTACACAAGCTGATAGACCAAGACCAAATGTAAAATAGTGCAAGGCCCATATGTTAAAAAGGACGTTCACATAGTTTAACAAACAAAGCACTTCAGCGATGGGAGCTGCTACTTTTGTGGCTGAAGTGCTTCAATTGTTTAGGCCTCCAACAAAAGAGAACATTTTGGTTGTTGGTCGATGAGCTGGACAGAATAGATAGCAGTTTAATTGCTAATGGACTATTGGCTAACAGTGGTCATCTTCCTCTATGTTGACCATGTCATCACCCTCATCATCATCATCATCACTGATGTCATGAACATCACCATCACACAATATTAATTTTTACTCACTGAACTCTACACATTCTGCTGGTAACTGGCGGAAAAAAAGGTATTCTTTATACAATTTGTAGTTCATTTTGATGAACACCAGTTTTCTAAATTTTTGGGAAGTAATCTCCTCTGACGATCACTCACAACACTCACGTCTGCGCTAAACAGTCTTTCCGGGTACACACTGGAGAGTGGGTAGCTTAAGTACATCATAGCTAGCTTGTACAAGGGGCTTCAAATTTCCTTTTTTCCCTCTCAAAATTCAAAGGGACTGTCTGAGATGCAAAGTTCTACTTTATCATTAAAGTAATCTTCCACCATACTACTAAGACAAGGGGTATCCGATTGAGACATGCTAGAGGTGTCAGTAGTACATTTGTGCAATTGTTTTAAGCCTGACCAGATGTCAAAAACTTTCATATTGGTGTGCTGCTGTGTTGTTGACTCAATATCAGTGTGACTATCAGAAAAGGGAAGTTTTTGCATGGCAGTAGCATTTGGAGTAGCTGAAGCAGGGAACGTGTCACGTGCGACTTGAGCTGACAAATTAGTCACAAGGAGCTGTTTACATCTGTGAAGATTTGAGTCTTTCTGAAAGAAAGACACGGCATATGACTTAAACCTAGGATCAAGCATGGTTGTCAAAATGTAATCCAATTTCAAGATGCTGCAAACTCTTGGGTCCTGGAGAAAAAGGACATTCACATAGTTTAACAAACCAAGCACTTTAGCGACAGGGGCTGCTACTTTTGTGGTTGAAGTGCTGATTTTTTTAGGCCCCCACAAAAGAGAACATTTTGGTTGTTGGTCGATGAACTGGACAAAATAGATAACAGTTTAATTGTTTTTTTTAACAAATTACTAATGGTCATTTATCTAACACTGGTCATCTTCCTCTATGTTGATGACCATGTCATCACCCTCATCATCATCATGAAATTTTATGGGCCACAAACAGCATCTCCTGCACTGACCTCTCATATTTTTAAAAAATCTGCCCCGCCAAGCTTATTGTGTGTGCAATACATGGTACACGCTGAAATTTACCAAGTTGTAACACAATATTCGCTCCGTTATTGGCAATGAGGAATCCTGAGGAAAGTCTTAGCGGGGTGAGCCATTTTGCTATCACATTCCTGAGTTTTTCAAAGAGATTGACACCAGTATGTTTCTTGTGAAACCAGAGATACACAGAGTAGCTTGCTTGAGAATGGCCTGGCATTGAGTGCTAGGTCTACTATGCACCAACCAAATGGGCTGTCAAGGTCATATATTCTTGTTATGACCAGGACCGCTTGTCCACATATCTGTAGTTAAGTGGACTGTCGGTACAATGGCATTTTCTCGGGACTGAATGACTTTTTGCTTAACATCACAGTACAGCTGAGGAATTGATGTTCTGGAGAAATGGAATCGAGATGGAGTTATATAGCATGGACACATTACCTCAACTAATCATCTAAAACCTGTCGCGTTGATGGCGGAAATTGGGCGCACATCCAATGCTAACATGGCTGTCAGGGGCTTTAGTGATCTACTGTGCAATAGAATTCTGACTGTCATACTTGTTCTGCTCTCAGTTTCAGAGGAAGGTTTAAAAAAAAAACGGACTACAGAAATTGTTAATGACTATGGGTTTGTACCTGAGGGGCTCTGACTTTGGATCAAATTAAGGTGTGATTGGAAGTAGATATCAGAAAAATATAGGTTTCCTTGTAGATCCCAATGTACATTACTATGTGCACAATTCTTTAGTGAATTAACTGAATTAGCTTTAATGCAGTATCTCATACACACTAAATGACACTGCATCTCACACACACACACACACACACACACACACACACACACACAATCATACACATTAACTTATAGTCCCTCTCTCATACACACACACACACACATCTCATACACATTAACTTACAGTCCCTCTCTCATACACACACACTTCTCATACACATTAGCTTACAGTGCCTCTCTCATACACACACACACACACACACACACACACATCTCATACACATTAACTTACAGTCCCTCTCTCATACACACAGTGCCGTAACTAAACATTTTAGGCCCTGGGCGAGACAGGGCACTGGTGCCCCCCATCGTAGTTGGAGTGACATTTGCCAAGTAAGTGTGGCCAACCTAATGTGGGGGTGTGGATAGCACTTTACTGAAAGAATTCTGTTACACATATTTGCAAATGCATGATAAATCTATCTATCAATCTATATACATATAGCATATATATATTATATATATATATATATATATATATATATATATATATATATATATATATATATATATATATATATATATATATATAAAATCACATATGTGGTGGGGTTCAAATAAATTAGCAACCGGTTCTCTGCCCTAATGACCATTTAAAGTAGAGATAGGTGGTCTTGATTTCCTTGAAACTGAACCCACCCGAACTTTGGGGATCCAGGTACTCTCGCACCTATTCGGATTCCAAAACGAGACAAAGTGTCATTGTGAAGTCGTCGGATATCGCGAGTTTTGGAATCAATAAATACCCGCCTCCACGGCGATCCAGCGCCATTTGAGAGAGGGACAGAAAAGGGTTAGGTCACAGTAGAGCAAGCAAAGTGATAGAGTAGAAATATGGTGTGTATTTTTTCTGAATTTGCACTACAGAGTGTTTGGGGTGTCCTATACCCCCTTATAAAAATGCTGTATTTTCTGAGTGCTGAAATCCTAATATAGCAATGTATTTTACTGAATTTGCACTACAAAGTGTAGGGTCTTATTAAAATGGATTCACAGCAGTACACAGATGAGCAGGAGCAGCTGCTGCCACCAGTCCTGATGGTAGTTATCCCTGTACGTCTTCTGGTAAAGCCTATGTAAAAGTACATAATCTTTTGAAGTCAGGGAAAAAAAATCAAACAAAAAAAACACCTTTTACCATGTTGAAGAGAAAAAGAGCTGCAATCCAGGAAAAGTTAACTGCTACTAAAAAAAAAAAATTGCCAACATGCCATTCTACACACGCAGTGGCAAAGAAAGAATGAGGCCTTTGCCTTTCGCTATTAGTGCGAGATCTAAAAATGTTACTGAGGCTACTTCTTGTAAGGTCACTCGTGACCAAGCAAGACCAAGTAATTTGGAGTCCAAAAGTGGTGCACAAGTACTATTACGTGTGAAAGCCGAGCTGCAAGAAAACAGTAAGGCATTAGAGGAAAATGTATGCTCAGAATCAGAAATTACACTAATCCCTGAGGAGAGTCCATCCACGAGTGGTATGTGTAATCATGACCATTCTGATAGTGTACCCATAAAGAAGGGCCCTTACAGCATTTCTGCTGATGTGTGCCTGAACAGCCCCAGTGTAGCCGGTGATACACCAATTGAGGATGCCACTTTGAAATTGAAAGAGGATGAAGGGGATATTTGTGTAGCTGATGAGGGCGCTAATGAGGATGTTGATGAGGATGAGGTTGTTTGTGTAAGTCCTGCACCACTGGAAGCAGTTCTGGAACGCTATAGGAAGAAGGCCATTGTCATGCCTGGACATAAGACCAAAAAAGCCACTTCTTATGTGTGGAATTATTTATACCCAAATCCTGCCCACTGGGTTGGTCATTTGCCTTCACAAGCAGGAACAGCAGCAGCATGTACACCCCTACGTAACATTTCTCACAGGCAGGCTACTCCTTGTATCACCGGCTTCACTAACAGGCATACAGCTGATAATTTGTTACGAAAACTAAGGGATGTCATTGATACATGACTTATACCACTTGGACTTGGACAGGATATGTTATTTCTGATAACACCAACAATATTGTGCGAGCAGTACAGCTGAGTGAATTCCATCACATTCCCTGTTTTGCTCACACAATAAACTTAGTGGTGCAGAGCTTCTTGAAAAATAACCATGAGGTGCAGACAGAGCCGGATTTAGACCTCATAGGGCCCTAGGCAGGATACTGTTTTTGGGGCCCCTCCCTGCAACAATCCATAGCACTATATTTTTGCAGCCTACCATATACCCCTATAGTTACGTAGAAGTGAAAGCATGTGCCGGCGCATGCCTACCATATACCCCTATAGTTAAGTAGATATGAAAGTATGAAAGCATGTGCCGCCGCGCAGCGGCGTCACGCCGCCAAAGGAGGTGAGGGCGTGGTTTGCATCTTTGGGGGCGTACCTAACATGTGAAAAGAGCAAGGCCATACTGCTGCAGAAAAAGGCACCCCTAAATAATTACCAAGCAGTCCCGTTTTTTTAAGTAGTTGGGTCAAAACAACATAATAAATATTGAAGTCAGGGCAGAAATACTTAAGTTGTTTGCAAAAATAATACGCATAAATCCAAGTATGTGCTCTTGTCACTTTTGTCCCTCTATCATCACACTGTGCCCCTTCATTGTCACTTTTGCCCCTTCACAATATCACATGTGCCCTTTCACCATCACCTCTGTGCCCATCACCATCACCACCTCTGTGCCCATTACCACCTCTGTGCCCTTCACCATCACCACTTCTGTGCCAATCACCATCACCACCTCTGTGCCTCTTCACCATCACCACCTCTGTGCCCTTCACCATCACCACCTCTGTGCCAATCACCATCACCAATTCTGTGCCCCTTCACCATCACCACCTCTGTGCCCTTCACCATCACCACCTCTGTGCCCATCACCACTTCTGTGCCAATCACCATCACCACTTCTGTGCCAATCACCATCTCTGTGCCCTTCACCATCACCACCTCTGTGCCCTTCACCATCACCACTTCTGTGCCAATCACCATCACCACTTCTGTGCCAATCACCATCTCTGTGCCCTTCACCACCTCTGTGCCCATCACCATCACCACTTCTGTGCCCCTTCACCATCACCACTTCTGTGCCCCTTCACCATCACCACTTCTGTGCCCCTTCACCACCTCTGTGCCCATTACCATCACCACTTCTGTGCCCCTTCACCATCACCACTTCTGTCCCTTGTTTTACTTACCTTTCCATTGCGCGCTGCTCCTCCTCCGTCAGTCCAGATGTAAAAAAAAAAAAAAAAAAAAAAAAAAAAAAAAGAGAAAAAGAGTCACGTGATCGCTCGTCGGGTCCAGGCAGCCTCTCCTCCTCTATCACTGAGAGGAGAAGAGGCTGCCGGGAACGATTCGCGGCACCCGACCCCCCTCCTCCGATTCGCGGCACCCCCCCCTCCCCCGACTCGCGGCACCCCCCCCCCCGCACAAGTCGGGGGGGGGGGTGCCGCGAGTCGGGGGAGGGGCCGATTTTTTTTTTTTTCATTTTTTTTTAAATTACTCCTGTCCCCCCCAGCTGTGCCCCCCCAGAGCCGCTAGGCCCTAGGCAGGTGCCTAGGTTGCCTAGCGGTAAATCCGGCCCTGGGTGCAGAAGATGTTTTCGGTGGCCCGTAAAATTTCGAGACATTTCAGATATTCTGCCTCAGCATGTAGGAGATTGCAGCAGCTCCAAGGACAATTTAACTTGCCCTGCCACCAACTTAAGCAAGAGGTGTTGACAAGGTGGAATTCCACCCTGTACATGCTTCAAATTATGGAGGAACAGCGCAAAGTCATACAAGCGTATTGCACAAACCATGAGATTGGGAAAGGAGGGGGAATGTATTTCAGTTTTGCACAGTGGAGAATCCTTTCTGTGCTGTGCAAGGTGCTGAAACCATTTCAAGTTGTGACATGTGAAGTGAGTTCAGACTCTGCGTTCTTGAGCAAAGTCATTCCCTTAATTCGACTTTTGGAAAAGCAGCTTGACAAACTGAAAGAGGAGATTAAAGAAAGCAAATCCGCAAAGTATGTTGGCCTTGTAGATCAAGTACTTAATTTGCTTCGCAATGATCCAAGAGTTATTAAAATCTTGAACTCGGATCACTGTTTTGGCGACTGTGCTTGAGGTTTAAGACCTACATCGATTCTTTGCTTCCAAATGACCGAGATCTGAACAGATGCAAGGAGCTCTTGGTCAGCAAGTTGACCGCTGAACTGGGCCTTGGCTTGACGACGTCTCCTCCTTCAGTTTCTCAGTCAGCTGCTGCTTGGAAGAAATTGCACTTTCCAAAGAGAAGCATGGATGATGCAGGTGGCAGACCACAACAGTTTGACATCTGGTCTGCTTTGAAAGATTTTACCAAAGAAACTGTGACCTCGGCCATAACTCCATCCAATCCTACTATTAACATGCAAAGGATGGTGGAGGATTATTTTCAAGAGTTAAATGATATGAAAATGTCAGACAGTCCGTTTCCATACTGGGAGGAAAAACAAGCCATTTGTACAAACTTGCTTTGCAATACCTAAGCTGCCCACCCTCCAGTGTGTACTCATAAAGAGTATTCAGCACAGCCGGGAACCTTGTGAGTGATCGACGTAGGAGGTTACTTCCTAAAAATGTGAAAAAGATGATGTTCATCAAAATGAACTTTATCTTCCACGAGGAAGGCCTTTACCGGCAAATACATCCAAGTACTGACACTTCTCTAATGGCGGATTCCAGCGGAGATGAATTAATAATCTGTGATGATGATGTACACACTGATGAGGGTGAGGATGATGCGGAAGATGATGACGACATCATCTTGACAGTGTAGAATTCACTTCACAGCACTGTTGGTCTAACATGCCTTTAGGGCATTGATAGCTGGTTTAGTGGGGGCCCAAACAAACCAAGCACTTCAGCCACAAAAGTGGCAGCCCTTGTCGCTGAAGTGCTGGGTTTGTTAAAGTGTGCATGTCCTTTGTAAGATCAAACATATGGGTGGGTGGGTGGATGGGAGGGCCCAAGGACAATTCCATCTTGCACCATTAAACTTTCCTGCCACTGTTGTGTGTTTCTGCCATTACTTAAAAAAAAAGCCCAATGTTAGCTTGTTTAGGGAGGGCCTAGCAGTGATTGCACTGTATTTTCCCTAATTTGCACTAATAACTGTAGGTTCTAATATACACCCTTATAGAAGAGCTGCTTTGGTCATTTTTATTAATCTACAAGTCTTTGCAGGCTTCTTTTCTTAATTTGCACTAATAAGTGTATGGTCTAATATACACCTTTATAGAAGAGCTGCTTTGGTCATTTTTATTATTCTACAAGTCTTTGCAGGCTTCTTTCTGAATTTGCACTACTAAGTGTAGGGTCATACTGAGTTTGCTGGGAATTTCAATGGCTCTTTTTAGTGCATTGTCTGGCACCCTGGATTGGTGTGTGTCTGATAAAAGCATCCCGGGGGGTGTCAGCGCTCGTTGCCATGTATTAGCTGTAGAATTACCTCACTTATTCAAGAAACAGGTGGAGCGATCGTTGCCATGTATTAGCTGTAGAATTACCTCACTTATTCAAGAAACAGGTGGAGCGATCAAATTAACCATAACTGGTTTCATGATCCAAGGACAATTCCATCTTGCACCACTTTTCTTTTCTGCCACTGCTGTGTGCCAATGTGTCCTAGATGTGCTAGGAACTGCCGTGTGTTTGAGTCATTGCTCTGTTGATCACAGATCACTGCAGTATTTGGCTGAAAGTGTATGAAAAGCATATTGTGACCTGTGAGATGGTAAAAATTGAATGGAAATCACTGGAATTTAGTGATAGTGAGGTTAGTAATAATGTAGGTACAAAATACATCAATTATGTGATTTTACCCCCAAAAATTACATTTTGAAAAAAATTGCTGAACAAAACCAAACCATGCAAGGGCGGTTTTGGCAAAACCAAAACCGAAACCAAAACCCGAAGCTAATCCAGATCGAAAACCAAAACCAAAACACGGGGGTCAGTGAGCATCTCTAATTTAAAGTATACAAAAGTATATACTGAAAGGTATTCTAATATTTCATGCATTTAATACTCAAATAAGAACAGTAAAAGAGATACACAAAACTAGATTGTTATAAGAAGGAGTTTTTATTGTTAAAGAACAAATATTAAAGAATACCTTACCTGACAAAAATCTGTTATTTAATATTATATTCATATTGTGCCACAGTAATGCCCCCAGTTCATATTATGCCACAGTAATGCCCCCAGTTCATATTATGCCACAGTAATGCCCCCACAGTTCATATTATGCCACAGTAGTGGTCCTCTACATCATACTCTGCCATGCAGCCTTCCTTTGCTCCCCCTTGCTCCATTCCGTCACTTATCTTTTCTATCGGCTTCTTTCTTCTTTTTTCTTCTCTTCTTGTCTTCTTGCTTTCCGACGACTCCTCTCTGCGCTGCTTCTCACTGAATGCCGGGCGTGACATTCAGTGCAAACGGATCAGGGAGGAGGAGGTGCCACCGCTGCAGAGGTGAGGTTTTTTTTTTTTTTTCAAGGAGCCTGTTCCCCCCACCAATGCAATGGGTGGACTCAGCCTGTAGTCACTGTCTCCTAAACTGAGCCCATAATTAGGTTGATCCTGCCAGTAGCATATGCTTGTCTCAAAGATTAAGCCATGCACGTGTAAGTACACACGGCCGGTACAGTGAAACTGCGAATGGCTCATTAAATCAGTTGGGCTTGCGCCCTGGGCGACGACCCGCACCTGCCTAGTTACGGCTCTCCATACACACACACACATCTCATACACATTAACTTACAGTCCCTCTCTCATACACACACACACATCTCATACACATTAACTTACAGTCCCTCTCTCATACACACACGCACACACGTCATACACATTAACTTATAGTCCCTCTCTCATAGCCACACACACACACGTCATACCAGTGTCGGACTGGGGCATGAGGGGCTCACCAGGGGACTGCAACGAGAGGGGCCCACTAGAGGGGGTGTGGCTAACCACCATAGAGGCGAGACTAGACACTAGAGGGGGAGTGGACAGCCCATGAAGGACATGGCTAGCAACATACTGTATCCTGTTCTTGTCGATTATCTGACCTGTGGCTTCTGGTGTCTTTAGCTCAGTTGCTGCTTGTCTGGATCCTGCAATGGTGGGAGTCCAATCTGAAAAAAAATGGGTACATGACATTCAGAAAACTCCAACCAGCCTCGGTTAGCACACACATTTAATAAGTAGTCCTTCCTCCAGCCCCAACATTAAAATAATAGTATTCACTTTGCTAAATAGATCTATTTCCCTCCCTCCAAAATTTAATTAATAGTATCCACATTTAATAAATAAACCTATTTTCCTACCTCCAAACAGGCCTAGCAATAAATAGCATTTAAGTTTAATAAATATAACCATTTCCCACAACCATCCCCGGCATTAAATAATTCACATTCACATTTAATAAATAGCCCTCCTGCCCAAACCTAACCCTATATTCAATGAATAGCCCCAAACCAACCCAGCATTAAATTAAAGGTTCCGCCACCTCATCTTAAATTAATAGGCCCTGCTATTAAATTAAATTGCCCCATGCTCACCCCCATTGCACTTATAACAAGCCCTCCTGCGCTCACTGCAGGGCCGGATTAAAGGAATGGAGGCCCCTAAGCTAAGGGGGCCTCCATTCCCCATGAGGTGCTTACCTCCTTCTATGTCACTGTAGTCCTCCTTCCGGGGCCCGCTGTCAGCTCCTTACTGAGGAGATCTCATGAGAGTGAGACTCATAGTCTCACTCTCACGAGATCTCCTCAGTAAGCAGATTACTGAGCGCCGGGGAAGGACTACAGTGACAGGCTCAGCAACATTGATTGGGCCAGGGGCGCCCCCGCCCCCGGTCCGATCAATAAATGCTGCTGAACACTTTCAAGGGCCCCCTGGATGCCTAAGGCCCCTGGGCTATAGTCCAGTTAGACCTCGGGTTAATCCGGCCCTTGCTCACCCCCATTGCACTTATAACAAGCCCTCCTGCCCTCACCCCCATTTTACTTATAAGTAGAGATGCTCACTGACCCCCGTGTTTTGGTTTTGGATCTGTATTACCTTTGTGTTTTGGTTTTGTCAAAACCGCCCTTGCGTGTTTTGGTTTTGTTTTGCAATTTTTTAACAAATTAAAATTTTTGGGCTAAAATCACATAATTTGGGTATTATTTTGTACCTACATTATTATTAACCTCACTAACACTAATTTGCAGTAATTTCCATTCAATTTTGACCATCTCATAGGTCACAATATGCTTTTCATACACTTTCAGTCATATACTGCAGCGATCTGGCTGCATGGTAAGTGACAGAGCAATGACTCAAATACACGGCAGTTCCTACCACATCTAGAAAACATTGCAATGAGCGCTCCACCTGTTTCTTGGATAAGTGAGGTAATTCTACAGCTAATATATGGCAACGAGTGCTTCACCTGTTTCTTGGATAAGTGAAGTAATTCTATAGCTAATAAATGTCAACGAGCGCTGACCCCCCCGGGATGTGTGCTTTTATCACACACACCAATCCAGGGTGCCAGACAATGCACTAAAAAGAGCTATTGAAATTCAAAGTAAAAAGCCAGTTGGGTGTACACTCTACACTTATAGTGAAAGTTACAAACAAGCAGCCTGCAAAGACTGTACGATAAATCAAAATGCCCAAAGCACCTTTTCTCTTTGGGTGTATATTACACCCTACACTTATTAGTGCAAATTCAGAAAAATACAGTTTAATCCCTCCTAGGCCCTCCTTAAACAAGCTATCAATGGCCTAAAGGCATCTTAGACCAACAGTGATGTGAAGTGAATTCTATACTGTCAAGATGATGTCGTCATCATCTTCCGCATCATCCTCTCCCTCATCAGTGTGTACATCATCATCACAGACAATTAATTTATCTCCGCTGGAATTCGCCTTCAGAGAAGTGTCAGTACTCCTACGTCGATCACTGACAAAGTTCCCGGCTGTGCTGAATACTCTTTATGAGTACACACTGGAGGGTGGGCAGCTTAGGTATTGCAAAGCAAGTTTGTACATGGGTTTCCAAATGGCTTGTTTTTCCTCTCAGTATGGAAAGGGACTGTCTGACATTTCCATATCAATTAACTCTTGAAAATAATCCTCCACCATCCTTTGCATGTTAATAGTAGGATTGGATGGAGGTATGGCCGAGGTCACACTTTTATTTGGTAAAATCTTTCAAACCAGCCCAGATGTCAAACTGTTGTGGTCCGACACCTGCGTCATCCCTGCTTGTCTTTGGAAAGTGCATAGAATCGATGTAGGTCTTAAACCTTGGATCAAGCCCAGTTGCCAAAACGTAGTGATCCGACTTCAAGATTTTAATAACTCTTGGATCATTGCAAAGCGAATTAAGTACTCCATCTACAAGGCCAACATACTTTGCGGAATTGCTTTCTTTCATCTCCTCCTTCAGTTTGTCAAGCTACTTTTCCAAAAGTCGAATTAACGGAATGACTTGGCTCAAGCACGCAGAGTCTGAACTCACTTCACATGTCACAACTTCAAATGGTTTCTCCACCTTGCACAGCACAGAAAAGATTCTCCACTGTGCAACACTGAAATACATTCCCCCTCCTTTCCCAATGTCATGGCTTGTGCAATACGCTTGTATCACTTTGCGCTGTTCCTCCATCCTCTGCAACATGTTCAGGGTGGAATTCCACCTTGTTAACACCTCTTGCTTAAGTTGGTGGCAGGGCAAGTTAAATTGTTCTTGGAGCTGCTGCACTCTCCTACATGCTGTGGCAGAATTCTGGAAATGTCCCGAAATTGTACAGGCAACCGAAAGCATCTCCTCACGGTTATGTTTCAAGAACCTCTGCACCACCAAGTTTATTGTGTGAGCAAAACAGGTAATGTGATGGAATTCACCCAGCTGTAATGCTCGCACAATAATGTTGGTGTAATCAGAAATAACATATCCTGGTGAGAGTCCAAGCGGTATATTTACTAAACTGCGGGTTTGAAAAAGTGGAGATGTTGCCTATAGCAACCAATCAGATTCTAGCTGTCATTTTGTAGAATGCACTAAATAAATTATAGCTAGAATCTGATTGGTTGCTATAGGCAACATCTCCACTTTTTCAAACCCGCAGTTTAGTAAATCTAGCCCCAAGTGGTATAAGACATGTATCGATGACATCCCTTAGTTTTCGTTACAAGTTATCAGCTGTATGCCTGTTAGTGAAGCCGGTGATACAAAGAGTAGCCTGCCTATGAGAAATGTTATGCAGTGGTGTACATGGTGCTGCTGTTCCTGCTTGTGAAGGCGATTGACCAACCCAGTGGGCTGTCTCAGTCATATAATCTTTGGTTTGGCCACTTCCACTTGTCCACATATCTGTGGTTAAGTGTACAGTTGGTAGAATGGCAATTTTGAGCCCAATTATTACATTTTTACGAACGTTTTGGTACAGTTGCAGAATAGCTTTTCGTGAAAAATGGTGTCGCGATGGAATTTTGTAACGGGACACAAAACATCAATTAACTGTGAAAAACCTGCTGCATTTATAGTGGATATTGGACGCAGATTTAACGCTAGCATAGTCGCCATGGCGTCTGGGATCCGCTTTGCGACTGGGTGACTGCTGTCATATTTGCTTCCTCTAGCAAAAGATTGTTTCACAGTTAATTGTTGTAAAGTACTAATGGTCTTCTTCTTGGGCTGCTTATGGGAGGAAGATTCACCCCCAGCAGCAGCAACAGCAGCATCAATGGGACTAACGCTCAAACATTCTTCAGAGGAATCAATTATAGTGCAGGAGTCCTCGAGCCTTACCAAGTTGGATGCAAGGCTAACTCTGATCGCTACTGAGGATATTGATGAGGACGGTGTTGTGGGTGTAGATTGCAGGCCTCGGGATGTAGGTGAGAGAAGGGTCCTAGCTGATGATGGACTGCTTGCTGTGATATTTTTTACCATAACTTTCAGCTTTTCCCAACACCTTGCCATGAACTCTCGTCAAATGGCGTAACATGGATGAGGTTCCAAGATGCTTAAGGTCCTCCCTTGACTGACTGTGGCTTTACATACACTATAAATGGCTAGACAACTGTTGTCAGGATTTGGGTAGAAATAATTCCACACATATGAAGAGGCTTTTTTGGTCTTATGCCCAGGCATGACAATGGCCTTCTTCTTGTCACCTGCTAGAACTGCTTCCACTGGTGCAGGACTTACACAAACAATCTCCTCATCAGCGCCCTCATTGGCTACACAAATATCCCCTTCATCCTCTTCCAATTCCAAAGTGGCATCCTCAATTGGTGTATCACCGGCTACACTCGGGCTGTTCAGGCACACATCAGCAGAAATGCTGAAAGAACCCTTCTTTATGGGTACACTATCAGAATGGTCACGATTACACATACCACTCGTGGATGGACTCTCCTCAGGGATTGGTGTAATTTCTGATTCTGAGCATACATTTTCCTCTAATGCCTTACTGTTTTCTTGCAGCTCGGCTTTCACATGTAACAGTAGTTGTGCACCACTTTTGGACTCTGAATTATTTGGTCTTGTGTGGTCACGAGTGACCGTACAAGAAGAAGCCTCAGTAACATTTTTAGATCTCGCACTGATAGAGAAAGGCGAAGGCCTCATTCTTTCTTTGCCACTGCGTGTGTAGAATGGAATGTTGGCAATTTTTTTTTTATCAGCAGTTAACTTTTCCTCTATTACAGCTCTTTTTCTCTTCAACACAGTAAAAGGTGTTTTTTTGTGTGATTTTATTCCCTGACTTCAAAAGACTATGTACTTTTTCATGGGCTTTACCAGATGGCATACAGGGAAGACTACCATCAGGACTGGTGGCAGCAGCTGCTTGCTGCTCCTGCTCATCTGTGTACTGCTGTGAATCAATTTTAATGAGACCCCAAACACTGTAGTGCAAATTCAGAAATATACTGTGCTGGTATATTATTTAGAATTTCAGCAGTCAGAAAATTGTTTTTTTAGAAGGGGGGAATATAACACCCCAAACACTTTGTAGTGTAAATTAGGAAAAATGCCTCCTCTATACTCCTCTCTTCCTACTCTATTCCTGCGACCTAACCCTTCTCTGTCCCTCTCTCAAATGGCGCTAGATCGCCATGGTGGCGGCTGTTTATTCATTCTAAAACTCGCGAGATCCAAGATCCGACGACGGCACGATGACGTTTTGCCTCGTTTTGGAATCCGAATAGGCGCGAGAATACCGATCCGACTCGGCTCAGTACTCGGATTCCGGAAGTTCGGGAGGGTTCGGTTCTCAGGTAACCGTGCTCGCCCATCTCTACTTATAAGCACCCACCACTCTCACCCCCATTGCATTTCCACAAGCCACATTGCCCACACACACACACACAAAACACTTAGGACAAGCTGTGGTCCTGTCCAATTCATTTTTGTCTGACAGGTGAGGTTCAGGTGTAAAAATGTGTGTCAGGAGTGCCCCTTTAAAAACCTCCATATTTTATATTTCTTGATACCCCTCGATATGGTGTTATTTCAATACCTTTCTCTTTATGTATACAAAAATCTCAATATATAAATGAAAAAAAATCAGCAACTCCCTTTTGCATTATAACTGTATATGAAATCACATCCGGTCTGCCAAAAATTGATCAGATGTTGAAGCTTCACATTCCAGGTGATTTCTGACAATAACACACACACACAAAACACTTACTTACCTTGTTTTCAGGCGGCACTTCCTGCACTGCACACATGGGACGGCACCTGTCACATGGTGCGCGCCCCATGTGACACCTGGGAATAATGGGATAGGCTATGCACGGGGAAAGATAGATAAAGTGTTTGAGCTCCCATAGGTTGAGTGACTGTGTGATATCACTCAGTCAATCACAACACAGGAGAGGTTTCTGGGGGGGAGGAGAGCAGGAAACACCTGACAAGGAAACTACTCAGTATTAATCCTATGGTACTACTCCAGTCTGTGGGGGACCCTGGAATATTACTCTGAGTGCACATATCAGGTCCCACCCCTTAGCATCAGGGGGATGGGGCATTCAGACAGTGGGGCCCTCCGGGGATTTCCCCAATTCCCTGGTGGCCTAGTTAAACCCTGAGGCAAGCTGTGCTCAGTACAGTATTTGCACGAACATTCTCCCCAGGATGGCTACAGTTTTCAGAGAAATTGTTTTATTCTACATTCATAAATCACAGTTTAGACACAGCATACAAAATAACTTAATACAGTTAAAACATGGGTATATTATCTGAAAGTAAACAGAGTCCAGAAGGCTTAATTTATGAGCTTGTTGCCCCCACCTTAATCAGAGAAATCAAGGGACATGAGGATTAAAAAGTACACTGACTCAAGTCCATTCTTTGTGAAGTGAGGTGCATTAATAGTTGGGTAAGATTATCTCCTCGTTTCATCATGGTATGCAATAGAAATAAAAAATATATAAAAAAGTGTACAAGAAGAATACAATCCACCTAAATGTATCAAACTATCAGTAAGTGCACATATCTAGTATCACTGTAAACATTCATATTTGAAGAATAAAATTGAGAAGAATTTTTGCACGGGTTGATTTAATTTAGTTTAGATAGGAATCAAGGGAAAGTAAATTTGTTTCATGATTACAATTCTAAAATACTAGCACAAAGAAATAGTGGCAACTGACACAAAATATATTCTAAATCAGGATTGTCCAACCCGCGGCCCAGCACGCCTGTAAATGTGGCCCAGAAGGAGTTCTGGTTGTGGCAAGGGGGCAGCACTGTTAATGGAAAAAAAAATCCTGCAAAAAAAGAAAATAAAATACTTACCTTGCGGTCACGCGGTCACGTCAGCTGGTACTCCGACTCCCTCCCTTGTCTCCTCCTCCGTGCGGCACTCGCAGTGAATGTCGGGCATGATGTCATCACGCCCAACATCCATTGCGGAGCACAGCACAGAGGAGTCACCCGCGCGAGAAGAACAATCAGCAGCACAGAATTGGAGAAAAGAAGAGAAGAGGACAGGAGAACAAGCCGATTAAAAGGTAAATTAAGGGGGATTTTTTTTATTATTTCAAGGGACGCTGACCAGTGAATAAAAGTCATCTGGTCCTGGAGCATCATGGACCTTATCTCCCTGCTACATACTTCTACTTGTATTACTAATGGGGCATTATATATTATTCTCTTTGGCCCATTATAAGTTAACTAACATAGTGGTGTGATTAGCAAAACAGGTCACAATTTGGGGTCACAGTGATGTATATGTCAGGTACCGCAGGCCTGGTCAGGGCACCCTGATATACAATGCCTGGCTTAAATGCACTTTATTAATATTGCATCGAAACAATACAAAAAGTGATTATAGTATAATAACTAGTGAAGATTTTTTGAACAGGGCGATTGAAAGGTAAGTATAGGGGGATTTGAAAAAAAAAGATATATATATATATATATATATATATATATATATATATATAAAAAACTTTTTTTCTCATATATATATTTGTTAACTATGTTTTCTATGGTTTTTTGGATGATCAGCTATCGTTATTGTTAGTGTATCTTATGTGCGGCCCAAACCAATTCATCGTCTTCCAATGTGGCCCAGGGAAGCTAAAAGGTTGGACATCCCTGTTCTAAATGATTTACTTAACTTCAATCAATGAGGTTAACATACAAGCAGCCCTTATCTATGAAAAAAATCCCTGATTCTCCTCTGCTACCAAATAGGGTGAATTGTCAGAGAGATTAATAAGCTCCATTTTCTATACTATTTCTATATCTTCCTCAGTCTCAAAGAAATAATTAGGTAATAATTTTATACAATAGATGGCAGTATTTAAGGCTTACATTAGAAAGATATATTGCTTACATGTTCTAACAAAACTATAGAACAATATCTAGTCTATTTCCAAGTGGTCTAATTTTACCAATGTCTAATACCACATTGTTTAGAAATGTGCAAACATTCACTTATCTTATTTCTCTAATGTCTGAGGTGCAGAATCTTAACAATATATGGATTTATACATAAAGTTACAGTACATGTGATTATACATAGATTCATCAATAAGAACAGAAAATAATTTTATATATATATATATATACATATATATATATATATATATATACATATATATATATATATATATATATATATATATATATATATATATATATATATATATATATATACACACACACACACACACACACACACATACAATTGTTAAGTAAAGCATGATAAATAAATTAAAGTCTTGTGTTATATATAAGCTTAATATGCGTTAGTTTCACGGTACTGACTACCCCGACAGAGAAGACAACGACTTGAGGATTCCGATTGAATAGTACACCAACACTTGGATTAAAGCGGCGATGGACGGACTCACCTGTTATTTTTGTCATGGAAGTACAAATTTAGGGGTTAGGGGTATTAGGTTTAGGAGTTAGGGTTAACCTTAATCCTAATATTAACACTAACCCTAACCTTAACCCCTAAAATAGTACTTACATGACATAAATGAAAGGTGGGTCCATCCATCGCCGCTTTAATTCAAGTGTCGGTTGTGATGACGTCATTTTCTCCAGTCGGCAACAGAGCGTGATATGAAGTCATCTACATTCCGGTAAGTAGTGTGTTTGGCAGGTAGGTGGTCTATTCAATCGAAATCCTGATGTCGTTGTCTTCTCTGTCGGGGTAGTCAGTACCGTTAATAGGTACTACACCCAGCTTAATATGATCATTATCATGTTACCTATAAAAGTTTAATATACCTTTTTTATTATAAATTACTATAAATTATTATTACTTAAATTGTTCCTGTAACACCATTTTTAATTTGAATAATTTTTCTATATAAAGTATATACATTAAAAATATATTAGCTTCTATAATTAAGATATTTACTTTAATGTCACAAGAGAAAAAAATAACAATATAACAAATCTATTCCTCGCCAGCCTGATGTAGAGTTAATATGTGAACAAAATGTGAGGCACATGTTGGAATTGTTCTTAGGCAGCATTAGTGTTCCTCTTGCCTGAGGTTCCAGAGATTGAGAACCACAGGACACCTACCTGACCACATTATGATTGATTTTATGACCTCCACTGAAGTGCCGATTTCAGATAGTGATAATCTGTAATGCTGGATACATGTTAAAGAATGTTTCTCCTGATGCGATATTGCTAACGATTTTACCAATAACTGAAAAAGAAGTCCCAATCAGCATGCCGATTTACCGTTAGATCTGTGCTCTTCAGCTGTTATAATCCGAGCCCACCCGAACAGTGCGGATCCGGCGGGATCCGAGCACTGTTCGGGTACTTCCGCCCGGGAAAAAAATCCGAAACGAGGCTATGACATCCAAGTCTCGCGTCGGATCTCGCGAGACTCGGATGTCATAAATTCGCCGCTTGCAGCCGACATCTTCATTTGGGCTGAGATCAGGGAAGAGGGAGATTGTAGGGTAGTGGTGCTCCTGCTCCTGTGTGATCAGTCCAGTGGTGCTTTATTCTTTTGTCCTGTGCTCTGTCCTGCTGAGTCCAGTGGTGCTTTTGTCCTGTGCTCTGTCCTGCTGAGTCCAGTGGTGCTTTGGCCAGTGTCTGTCCTGTTGAGTCCAGTGGTGCTTTTGTTCTGTGCTTTGTTCTGCTAAGTCCATAGTAATTTTATAATTATTAACAAATCATAAAAAAAATATAAAAAAATAATTTAAAAAAGTATAAAAAAAATCTAGAGCAATATATTCTTGCAGTCCAGAAATATTAGTACTGCAATACCTACGTTCACTGTTTCTGCAGTCCCAAAAAATAGGTACTGCAATCTATATTACTACATTCACTGTTTCTGCAGTCCCAAAAAATAGGTACTGCAATCTATATTACTACGTTCACTGTTTCTGCAGTCCAAAAAAATAGGTACTGCAATCTAAATTACTACGTTCACTGTTTCTGCAGTCCCAAAAAATAGGTACTGCAATCTATATTACTACGTTCACTGTTTCTGCAGTCCCAAAAAATAGGTACTGCAATCTATATTACTACGTTCACTGTTTCTGCAGTACCATAAATAGGTACTGCAA
This sequence comes from Mixophyes fleayi, assembly GCF_038048845.1. Lineage (NCBI taxonomy): Eukaryota > Metazoa > Chordata > Amphibia > Anura > Limnodynastidae > Mixophyes > Mixophyes fleayi. The sequence continues at coordinate 15,905,591 of NC_134412.1, read as the reverse complement.
TCTATATTACTACGTTCACTGTTTCCGCAGTCCCAAAGTGTGTGTGGTTTAGGGGTACGTTCTCTTGTGCTGCATATAATGGAGTACAAAAATTTGGAGGATAAAGTAGGGAAAGATCAAGACCCACTTCCTCCTAATGCTGAAGCTGCTGCCACTAGTCATGACATAGACGATGAAATGCCATCAACGTCGTCTGCCAAAGGCGATGCCCAATCTCCTAGTAGAGGGCATGTAAAATCCAAAAAGCCAAAGTTCACTAAAATTAGCAAAAAAAGAAAATTTAAATCATCTGATGAGAAATGGAAACTTGCCAATATGCCATTTACGACACGTAGTGGCAAGGAACGGCTTAGGCCCTGGCCCGTGTTCATGACTAGTGGTTCAGCTTCACCCAAGGATCTAAGCCCTCTTCCTCCCCCGCCCCTCTAAAAAATTAAAGAGAGTTAAGCTGTCATAAACAACACAGCAAACAACTCTGCCTTCTAAAGAGATGGCATCACAAATCCTCAAGGCGAGACCAAGGGTGTTGGTGGTTGCAAAGCCTGACCTTCCCATCACTGTACGAAAAGAGGTGGCTCCTTCCACCATTTGCAGCACACCATCTGCATATGCTGGAAGGATCACCCACAGTCCAGTTACAGATTTGACTAATGAAGGTGTCAATGTTGTACACCGGGAGGAGGATATTGATGTAGCTGGCGCTGAGGAGGAACTTGACGAGGAGGATGCTGATGTGGTTATCTTAAATGAGGCACCAGGGGGGGAAACAGTTGTTGTCCATGGGATGAAGAAGCCCATCGTCATGCCTGGTCAGAAGACCAAAAAATCCACCTCTTCGGTCTGGAGTTATTTTTATCCCAATCCAGACAACAAATGTCTGGCCATATGTACCTTATGTAAAGCTCAAATAAGCAGGGGTAAGGATCTTGGCCACCTAGGGACATCCTCCCTTATACGTCACCTGAAGAACCTTCATAATTCAGTGTTTAGTTCAGGACCTGTGGCTAGGACCATCAGCAGTCCAGGGACACCTAAATCCCTTGGTCCTGTTGTATACACACCACCAACACCCTCCTCGTCAACTTCCTCCACGATCTCCATCAGATATAGTCCTGCAGGCCATGTCACCAGCATGACTGAGTCCTCTTCAATCCGGGATTCATCCGAGGAATCCTGCAGCTGTACGCCTACTACTGCCGCTGCTGCTGTTGCTGCTGTTAGTCGGTCATCTTCCCAGAGGGGAAGTCGTAAGAACGCTACTTCTTTCACAAAACAGTTGACCGTCCAACAGTCATTTGCCATGAGCACAAAGTACGTCAGTAGTCACCCTATTGCAAAGCGGATAACTGCGGCTGTAACAGCTATGTTGGTGTTAGACGTGCGTCCAGTGTTCGCCATCAGTGGAGTGGGATTTAGACGGTTGATGGAGGTATTGTGTCCCCGGTACCAAATCCCGTCGAGATTCCACTTCACTAGGCAGGCGATACCCGGGATGTACAGAGAAGTACGAACAAGTGTCCTCAGTGCTCTAAAAAATGCAGTTGTACCCACTGTCCACTTTACCACGGACATGTGGACAAGTGGTTCAGGGCAAACTAAGAACTATATGACTGTGACAGCCCACTGGGTAGATGCATCGCCTTCCGCAGCAACAGCAGCAGCTGCATCAGTAGCAGCATCTCCACAACGGCTGCTCGTTCCAAGGCAGGCAACGTTGTGTATCACCGGTTTTAATAAGAGGCACAATGCTGACAACCTCTTAGAGAAACTGAGGGAAATAATCTCGCAGTGGCTTACCCCACTTAGACTCTCCTGGGGATTTGTGGTGTCAGACAACGCCAGTAACATTTTGCGGGCATTACATATGGGCAATTTCCAGCACGTCCCATATTTTGCCCACACCATAAATTTGGTGGTGCAGCATTACCTGAAGAGTGACAGGGGTGTGCAGGAGATGCTTGCGGTGGCACGCAAAATTGCTGGACACTTTCGGCATTCTGCCAGTGCCAACCGCAAACTCGAGCAACATCAAAAAAGGCTGAACCTGCCCTGCCATCACCTCAAACAAGAGGTTGTGACGCGCTGGAACTCCACCCTCTATATGCTGCAGAGGATGGAGGAGCAGCAAAAGGCCATTCAAGCCTACACAGCCACCTACGACATAGGAAAAGGAGTGGGGATGCGCCTGAGTCAAGCGCAGTGGAGACTGATTTCCGTGTTGTGCAAGGTTCTCCAGCCGTTTGAACTTGCCACACGAGAAGTCAGTTATGACACTGCCAGCTTGAGTCAGGGGATTCCCCTGATCAGGCTGTTGCAGAAGCAGCTGGAGAAAGTGAGGGAGGAGCTGGTAAAGCATTGCGATTCAACAAAGCATGTAGCTCTTGTGGATGAAGCCCTTCGTACGCTTTGCCAGGATCCGAGGGTGGTCACTATCTTAAAGTCAGAGGAATACATTCTGTCCACCGTGCTGGATCCTCGGTTTAAAACGTATGTTGTGTCTCTGTTTCCGGCGGACACAAGTCTACAGCGGTGCAAAGACCTGCTGGTCAGGAGATTGTCCTCTGAAGAGGACCGTGACATGCCAACAGCTCCACCCTCATTTTCTTCAACACCTGTGGCTGCGAGGAAAAAGCTCAGTTTTCCTAAAAGACCCGCTGGCGGGGATGCTGAGAACATCTGGTCCGGACTGAAGGACCTGCCAACCATTGCAGACATGTCTATTGTCGCTGCATTGGATGCGGTCACAATTGAAAAAATGGCAGAGGATTACTTTGCTGACACCATCCAAGTAGACATGTCAGACAGTCCTTATTTTTACTGGCAGTAAAAAAAGGCAGTTTGGAAGCCCCTGTACAAACTGGCTATATTTTACCTGAGTTGTCCCCCCTCCAGTGTGTACTCGGAAAGAGTTTTTAGTGCAGCGGGGATCCTGGTCAGTGAGCGGCGAAGGAGGTTGCTTCCGCAAAACATTGAAAAAATGATGTTCATAAAAATTAATTATCAATTCCTCAATCAAGAACAGCACTGGCCTCCAGAGACCACAGAGGGACCTGTGGTTGTGGAGTCCAGCGGGGGACGAATTGATAATGTGTGAGGATGAGGAAGTACACACTGAAGGGGGCAAGGAATCAGAGGATGAGGATGAGGATGACATCTTGCCTCAGTAGAGCCAGTTTACTTTGTACAGGGAGAGATGAATAGCTTTTTTTGTGTGGGGGCCCAAACAAACCAATCATTTCAGCCATAGTTTGGTAGGCCCTTTCGCTGAAATGATTGGTTTGTTAAAATGTGCATGTCCTATTTCAAAAATCTCATGGTGGGTGGGAGGGCCCAAGGACAATTCCATCTTGCAACTCTTTTTTTGGCATTATGTGCTCTTTGGGGCCTAGTTTTTCAAACTGCCATCTTGTCTGCCACTGCAGTGCTACTCCTAGATGGGACACCTAAATCCCTTGGTCCTGTTGTATCCACACCAGCAACACCCTCCTCGTCAATTTCCTCCACGATCTCCATCAGAGTCATCCTATGGCAAAGCGGATAACTGCGGCCGTAACAGCTATGTTGGTGTTAGACGTCCGGTGTCCGCCATCTGTGCAGTGGAATTTAGACGGTTGATGGAGGTATTGTGTCCCCGGTACAAAATCCCATCGAGATTCCACTTCAATAGGCAGTCCAGAAATATTAGTATCAGATATTAAACTACGTTCACTGTTCCTGCAGTGCAGAAATATTAGTATCAGATTTTAAAGTACGTTCACTGTTCCTGCAGTGCAGAAATATTAGTATCAGATATTAAACTACGTTCACTGTTCCTGCAGTACAGAAATATTAGTATCAGATATTAAACTATGTTCACTGTTCCTGCAGTGCAGAAATATTAGTATCAGATATTAAACAACGTTCACTGTTCCTGCTACATCAAAAAAAGCATGAACCTGCCCTGCCATCAACTAAAACAACAGGTAGTGAAGTGCTTGGACACCACCCTCTATATGCTGCAGAGGATGGAGGAGCAGCAAAAGGCCATTCAAGCCTACACAGCCACCTACGATGGGCCACGTGTTTGTGCCGCCCACTTGTGTCGCTTAGCTTAGACATCCAGCTACCTCGGTGCAACCTTTTGGACTAAAAACAATATTGTGAGGTGTCAGGTGTTCAGAATAGACTGGAAATTAGTGGAAATGAATGTTATTGAGGTTAATAATAGTGTAGGAGTGAAAAAAAGAAAATACAAAATATGGATTTTAGCACTTTTTATGCTTTTTTAAAAAAAAAAATCAGAACCCGAAACCCAAAATCAGAACCAAAACCTTTCGTGGGGTGTTTTGGCAAAACAAATCAGAACCCAAAACCTCAAGCTAATCAGAACCCAAAACCCAAAACATCAAAAGTGGCCGGTGCACACCCTTACTCTGCACACTCCATGGAGATCTATGGACAATGCTGGTTGTGAGTGCATACACACTGCAGAATTGGAACAGTCATCGTTCCATCGTTGAACGGCATTTTTAGTCTGGTTTAAAAATCAAATCAAATAATACGATGTACTTTGGAGCAATAATCGTTCATCGTTGGCGTATACACACTAATGCAAAGTCGGGTCGAACGGTCGTTTATCGTTTGATTGGCCCGATAATTGGCTAAAAACCCTGAAGTGTGTTACCAGCCTAACTGTAACTTGTACACTTGTGGGGCCTGAGTCATTAAGGAGAGCAAAGCATAAAAAAGGAGTAACTTTGCACCTGGGCAAAACCATGTTGCATTGGAGGGGGAGGTATATTTAAAAAGTGGGGACAGATTTATAGTTGGGGTAGGGCATGTCCTAGATCAACTTTAAATTTAAGTGTAAAAATAAAACTATAAAATATTTGTGTGCTAGCTGAAAAGTCAGCCAGTATGTAACTTAGTGCAAAATAATAAACTAATTTGCACCCCTTGCATTGTAACATGGTTTGTCCCGGAGAACATTTACTCCTTTTTTTGCCTTAGTTTCCTTAATGATTCAGGCCTGTGGTGTTCAACCCTTTTGTCTAAGATCAGGTGTAGATGTCCATGTATGCGGTGGGGCTTAATGGCCCTCTTTTTTGGGGATGGGACGTCACCTGGTACTCTGAAGGCATTACTACACACAACTTTTACATTTTACACACCATTAAAATACTGCATTCACCCTGTGTTTTCGTTGTCTTAGTTGGCACTGTCTTTATTACTTCTTCCCCGTGGTGGTAGTGGGAATAAATTAAAGTCCATGTAAGGGTCATTTTTATATTTCCAGCCAAAAGGCTGGGCCCTATATAGCACTTATGTATTTATTTATTGACACTAGAACTTAGCACATAAGACTTTTTTACGTTTTACATTTGTTTTGTTGTGCCCTCCATGTTTTTGTGGGGTTTAGGTGTAGACCCTTATGGATGACACTCTCCCCAAGTCATCGGAGTCTTCCTCCTTCTGGGGGGGAACTGAAGCACCATTTCCCCTAGGGAAAGCTTCGGCCTACCTAAGAGAGAAAGGGGCCTGAAACCCTTGCCTCCTAATTGGCCTTTTGGCTCCAGAGGTCGGGAATGTCAAGGGGCCCTCCCTAGCTGTGGCAAATGGAGGCCTGAAGACCGTTTTTTCTTCTCTGGGGATTTTTTGCTCCTGGGAGATGGAAAGGAAAAGGGCTCTTTCCCTTTTGGAAAGGGTCCAGTGTCCCAAGCCCCCAGCAAAGTCACAGGCTGCTGTGGGTGATTTGGAGTCGACCTGTTTTCAGTTGGATGCCCAAATGTCAGTATGCCACTGTTCAGGGACCCCTAGTATCAATGTGAAAATTGTTTGTTCCTGATAAAAAGTATTGCGTGTTTAACAATCAGTCTATCAAAATAGAAATTGTAGTGCCCCACTTAGAGCCAGCCTGTACATTGTACATCTCTGATTACACAGGAGAGATGATGCTTTACGTACAGTAGTTGAAATAAGGTCATGAAAGCCGATCTTGCTGATATAAAACTAAACATGATTTGTTATCTGATAGAATTAATGAGATATAAAAATATCTGCAAATGAGAAAAATAAAACCAATATTGATTCTGGCATATAGTTTGTGCTTTGTAATGTATCAACATGATACAGTTCAATACATGATACAAATCATTATAACAGTTTGTATGTTCTCCCCCTGTGTGCGGGGGTTTCCTCCGGGTGCTCAGGTTTCCTCCCAAACTCCAAAAACATACTATTAGGTTAATTGGCTGCTAGCAAAATTGACCCTATTCTCTCTCTGTCTGTGTATGTGTATGTTAGGGAATCTAGTCTATAAGCTCAAATGGGGCAGGGACTGATATGAAAGAAGATTGTAATAAAAAATAGCAAGATACTGTAGTGACCTTAGATTCCTGTGTCCATGTTGCATTTAACCACGTCCCTTTTGCCACAGGTAGTCTGAAACAGGTCGATGCTGGAGGTGACAAGATCCTTTCTGGTGCGACTGGAGAGGATTTAATTTCCTGCCTGAACAAGGACCAAACACGTTCCACGGCTGTTGATCTAAACTACAATAGCATAGAAGGGAGTCTGAAATATTACAGCTGTGGTCCCTTTGGCTGTTGGGGAGTGAACAAAGACAACAAAATATTTTACCGTTACGGTGTGACCCCCACAGCCTGCCAGGGAAGTCGATGGCAACAGATACCGGGCGGTCTGGTGATGGTGGAAGTTGGCGCCGATGGTTCAGTGTATGGTGTAGCCGAGGGCAGTGTGTACAAAAGGTAAATCACTGGGGTTAACTATAATACATGTTATTAAGATGTTCAGGTTCATTGATACAGGTGAAGCAGCTTTGTTTCCAATAGATGATGTGACACAGTGCATGACTGGCGCAGCTTCAACGCTGTCTGTACTGTGTATATAGACTTCAGTCTTAATCTAAAGCACATATACATAATATAACAAACTTACCAGGTAGTAGAAGAGCAATACTGTAAATATAAATATAATTTTTAAACAATAATACAAATAAACAATTGGAAAACCAATATAATCCAATTAACTGCAGTAAAGGAAAAATGTTTCAAACTCACTGGCTGCCTTCAAAATTAGGGTTACCACTAACCTCAAAATAAATTGCTTCAACGTGAAACAGTGTTCACTAGTAAGTTATAGCGCTTATAGACTCTATAGACTACAGATTTCACTGCGCATTTGAAATGCAACATTGGATATCTATAAGGAATCACGCCTTCCACTGTTGATACCGATGTGATCTAGCTTAATCCTCAATATTTTGATTGGACACTGAGGGCTAGATTTACTAAGCTGCGGGTTTGAAAAAGTGGGGATGTTGCCTATAGCAACCAATCAGATTCTAGCTCTCATTTTGTAGAAGGTACTAAATAAATGAAAGCTAGAATCTGATTGGTTGCTATAGGCAACATCCCCACTTTTTCAAACCCGCAGCTTAGTAAATCTAGCCCTGAGAGTGTTATTAGGATCACTATATTACTATACTAGTCACTCTGTATGGATTGATTGAGGTAGGAACTGTGTTCTTTACATGTTCCTCTACTGTGCTCCGTACATCTGATCTCTATATATGTGAGCTGGTGGGGATTTTTGAATTTTTCTTATATGAATGATATATGAGGCAGTCTTATTCTGTTATTGACAAGTCTGTATATGTTATATGTTTGATGTAATGTGTTTTGTATATTAACCTTTAATTTAATGTTCCTTTGATTTATTAGAAATGCACCTTTGTTCATATGGCTTTTGAGCCAAAATCATTGCAACATTATTATACATGAAGGCAATATGCTGTGTGGAAATGGCCACAAGTTTATTACATGTGACAAAATAAAGTTACGCTAATAAATTGTTCATAAACACATAATAAATACATTCAAATAAGTTTAACACAATTTAAAATTGAGTGTTTGTATAAAAACGTGTACAGCTTATGATAACGTCACCGATTATTTTTATCAAAGAAACATTACGTCCATAGACATAGCATCTTTCATCCAGACACAAGCACCAGCACTGGGTGGTTTGATAAGAAGCAAGATGAGACTCTAGTTTTTTCAGCCATCAAGCCGTGATCACTTAATGAGCAAGATTGCGTTTGTCAATGCACAAAAGGACTAACAGGCCATCTGTTTACCAAATACATCCATAATTCTTGTATAACATAGGATGACAGGATGAGCAGCTAGCCGTGTCAGACATGGAACCATTTGTTAACTTGATGTACAAAAATTGTGTGGGGTATCATACATGTTTCAGGGATACTGGTCCATATTAACTTGATCTAATATTAATGTTCAATGGCCATATTATTAATGTTCAATGGCCATGTTATGTATTCACACCATATATCAGTCATTCAAATTTACCCAAAATCTATCATCGGGGCAAAGTTTGAGAAGGGGAAAACATGTATTGATATAAAATAAAGAAAAAAATATCAATTTATATTTCACTGGGAGTATTAATAATCATGTAAAGTGTACCCATCGCCTACACTAAATAAAACCAGCGATGCCCTCTCTACAATAAAAAAAGACATTCGCTAAGAAACACTTACAACAGGTCAATCCACTCTCTTGGCCCTAGTGACAGAATTGAGGCACAAAAAAATACCACCTACTAATTAATGAATTTACTCACTGGTTCCTTCTGAGTTGAATACCAGTTCAGCCCATGTAGTGGATGATCTCAGTGATAGCAGTGCTATTTAGTAAATTGGTAGATTGCATTCTCATAACTGTTGGTCCAGCCCATACAATGGTCTTTATTCTGCTTTCATCTAACTAGGTACAATAACTATCATATTATTATAATCAGCATGTATATATTCTATACTCAGTCAGCCTGTTCTCTCTATTCCAGGGATGGTATCTGTGCTAATAACCCTATCGGAACATCATGGATTAAACTGGGGCTCAGTTTCACTGCCAAACATGTATCCTATGATGCTGGAGAGCTGTGGGTTGTCACAAATACAGGAGACGTCTATAAATGTGAAGTAAAGGTTTAAGTCGTCGTAACCTGTTGATAAGACAGGATGAATATAAAAAGAATAGGCTCAAAATAAAAGCTATACAGGAATTCACAATGAAATAACACGTTTGCAACAGTTGTTCATTTTCTTATATTAACATTTATCCCACAATGCTCTCTTACTCTAACATAGATTAATGCTCTTCTTTTGAACATAAATATTAGTAGTATATAATCTGCAACATATTTTGATATGTTTTATACACTTGTTTGTATAATGCTTTCATTGGTCAAAATAATAAAGGTACTTTTTTGCATTACTTACCATTATAAAAGAGCATCTATATTTTTTTCTTACTGGGTTTTCTACTTTAATACTGACTCTACTGCTCCCCTTCCTTCCCTGTAAGAGTTCTTATTATGGTTAATTTGTTACGTATGGCTGAACAGGGCTGGTACAGTGTGTTTTGCACATGCTGGTATTAAAGTTTAGGCACATGACGGGTAAATTATCATTAGTAAAATATACATAAATATATGGCACATACAATGTGTAAGGTTACATAGCTGGTATGACATGTAGGGGACAGAGATATAACAAACAATGTGCATTATGTGGGGTTATCACTGGTATAATATGCTGATCATTTTATTAAGTCACATCTGCTACTGCCCATAGACCCCCATCTTATGTGTTTTTAAAAGACAAGTTTGTTTAAAAAGGTAAACCATTTAGTCTGTATGAACTGATTGTGATTTCTCCATCAATGGTTATGTACATTAAGAGCAAACAAAGCACTTCCTATTTTCTAAATACATTAATGTACCCCTGCTAATAATTGTTCAATTTGGTGGACTAGCTTTTTCATATATCCAGATATTGGGATGTGGTTCTGTGCGAAATCATCTACTACCTTCCTGATGGTTTGGATGTTACATCTTCTATGGAGTTTCAGACAAAACGTGGCAGTATTCCCTATCAATTAATATTAACATATAATGATTCTGGCAGTGACACAATAGGATCATTGACAATATTAGACCACTACTAAAGTGACATACACACATTATAAAAAGAAATGAATTATATTTAAGGTAGTTACGATTTGTAACCACAGTAGGTAGCAAGAGCCTAAGTCAATGCAATCATTTCTTCTAGGGTGAGACTAGCCCACAAACTGGAACTAATAAAGAAAAAGTAAATGGAAGCACAGAGTGTCAACTGACCCTACAGGATGTGACTGTAAAAAAAACAATGATCCCAAAAATTACAAATAATAAGTTCTTATATAATGCATAAAATCTCAACATACATATTAAACAATGAACATATTAAAAAGCAACAATGTGCATATTCAAAAAGGTATTGCTCACTGCCAATCACCTTTTCCTAATCACTGATACAATATTCCTTTGCCTATTAAACCTGTCTTCGTCTTACTTTTTTCCGTGGTTACAACTGTGTAACAGGGGGATGAGCAGGCAGCAAAATCAGTGTTAATTGATCTACATTAAGCATACAGAAATAGATCATAAGAGACAAAGATAATGTTTGATCATAATTACCATCTTCGGAGGAATCGCTCTGTAATTGTCCATTTGTATTCAGTCTGTACACCTCACACTGCAGGGGAAGGCGATTACATCATGATGTATTTTGTCCAGCCATTCAATTGGAAAATACGTCCACGCGTTTAACAATTCTGGTGTTGTGACCTGATATGGGGCAAGTAAAGCATTTTCTTTTCAAATACTGTAATTGCAATCACAGTTTCCTTTGTGTTCAACAGTCAACTGGCCAGTCAGAAAATGATTGTCCATGTATCGCATAGACGTACTAATTAAGGGAAGGTATGTTATGTTACATAGTAACTATTAAAAAAAATGAGTGTGCAGCTGAAAACATTTCTAATTGTAAAAAGAAATTAAGCAAAGGAGACAAACACAGAGACAGCGGTAGCTTCAAACTTAAATAAAGAACCTTAATTATCTATTGTAAAAAATGCAAATAAATAGTTAACAATATTAACAATGTCATTTAATTATTATATAAACCCCTATGTAAAAGGTCTCCTATTTAATTCTCTGAAGGGTCTATAATACTAAGCCTCTAACAGTAATATACCTCAATCTATTTTGGACTCTGAACTTATCTCCTTCTCAATTCATGAAAATTTGTTTTATCTGTCAGTTTATTTCCCTGCAACATCCCCTCTGGTTACTCAGCTTGTTGTGCTACTTGCTCAGCCATTTCCTCCCCCTGCTTCAGCTGTTTCAGTCTTCTATCTCATCATTGTACTTTCAAGGCTACTCAAGGTTTTGTCTGCCATATGAAGAGCTGAAACTGAGTTTGGACTGAATTTGGCCCATTCTCCCATTTCATAAGTCTGCAAAAACTCAGCTACTGCATCACCTGTACCTTATTACTCTCCATTCAACACTTCCACTCACTCCCCCACATGGCTTCCCACATCATTACTCCATACTATATGCCCAAGCCTATCCCCTCTATCAGCTGTCGCGCCCCCTTACGCTAAACTTATTCCCATCCTTCCTCTCACACACCTATCCTGCACACTCTGGAATGCAATCTGTCTGCAATAAGTTCACTCCCATTCATGACCTCTTCCTCTCCCACTCATTTGATTCCCTGGCCCTTACAGAAACATGGATCCCCCTCTGATACTGCATCCCCTACTTGACCCCTCAATCCATACAAAATGCTACGGCTCAGTTCATCTTCCTCTCCTGTCACTCATCTTCCACTACTGCTCTATGTAAATCCCTTCATTGGCTCCCCATGTGTTTCACAATTCAGTTCATGCTCTTTACTCTCACTTACAAAGCCCTTACTGACATCTCTCCCCCTTACATCTCTGACCTTGTCTCAAGGTACATACCTACCCAACCACTCCGCTCTGTCTCTGACCTCTACCTCAAGTCACCTCTACCTCCTCCCATGCGCACCTCCAAGACATCCCTACCCTGCCTTACTCAACTGTCCCACAACCTTCAGTCTTTGAAACGCACACTCAAAACTCACCTTTTCAAGTTCACCTATCCTACCACCTCCTGACCATCTTATCCATCACCTCCTCTTCCTTCGTCTGCCATCTTCATTTTTTCCCAGCTAGTCCCAATATCTCTCACCTCCCCTCCCTCTAGAATGTAAGCTCTCACGGGCAGGGTCTTCTCTACCCATTGTCCCATGTCTGTCTACGGTCTGACTCTCTTGTACGTCCCCATAGCATTACTCACACTCATCTGTGCTACTTATGTGCATTACCCCATCTATTTGATACTTGCTTCTCTATGTGGCACTACTAATTCTATCTTACTCCATTATGTATTTGAATGAGCTCTCAAAATTGTACTCTTATAAATAGACAAAACTATATCAATACATTACGTTTCCCATCTCATTCACAACCAAAGTCTATCATGTCAGGCTGCACATATTGTTGTATAATATTTCCATTACTTCTTAATATATTGAAACAATCATATATAATTTGTTACATGTAGATAGAAGGGACAGTATTGAAAAAGATTCCAAATTGTACTCCAAATAGTATATATCAAATCTCTGGGATAAATTAGCTCTTCTTTTAAATGTTATACAGCAGTAAAAATAACGTGAGCATATCAATGAATCAATCAAAATTATAATAAAGCAATAATCGAACAGATCACATATTATTATATTTCAGAAGCTCAGTTTTCTCATTTAGCCCTGTAGGGAACAGGGAGCATTACCGCAATATCCAATCTGCTTCTCTTTTACATATGTTTTTATATTGATCTCCTCTTCTAATAGTTTTCTTAATGGTTTCAATATCATATACAGTGATAGTTGAAATATCACCATTATGATTCAACAGACAATGTTTGGAAGGACTGTGTTATTCAACTTGTCTCAGGATATTATCTCAGGATATTGTGCCTACGCTCCAAAAAATGGATAATTAGCTTGCGTTTCATCCGTCCTGCATATTGTAGTCCACATTTGAATTCTACTAAGTAGATGACAAATGTGGAATTCCAATTGATGAAACATCTTATGTTAGAAAAGACTGACATTCTGGACTTCTATGAGTTAAGAAATTAGAAGCAATACATGTATTTTCATTGCATTTAAAACATTCTATAGGCTGCATTGTTTTTGTAATTTAAATCTTTATTGAAATCATTTAATTTATTAACAAAAAGCTTGAAACCAATTTATCCTCAAGTGTATTGGTTTTTCTATATATATTATCCCTGGTTTATCTGATAAAAGAGGTTTCAGAATTTCATGCAATTCAACAATGACAATTCTTATTAATACATATCTTATCTTGATGTGCATATGAACTGCAACTAGAAACAAAAGATAATGACCTATCCCTTTTAATCCCCTAATCTCATTTACAAATCTACAAAGTTTCTCTATTAATTTGAGCCATTTCTTAATAAGGTGAATTTAAAATATATGGGATACTTTTTTGCACATATGAATCTAACAGAAGATAGTTTCTTCTTTTCTGACTTGACAGGTGTTTATTACAGTAGTCCAGATAATTGTTCGAATCAACCTTTTTAAGAAAAATATGAGTCACAATCATATTATCCTGAATTAAGAGAACTATATCAAGGAAAGTAATGTGGGATCGGTGAAACATGCTTATAAATCTCAAATTTAAAGTGTTATTATTAAGGTGAATTATAAATCCAAAACAGAATTAGAATCCCCATCCCAAATAAAAAATAAATCATCAAAATATCTGCTATAAAAAGGACAAGACTCTCACTGAACCCACCACCCAATATTTACTCCAATTTAAAAGAGCCAAAGTACAGGTTGGCAAAACTTGGGGCAAATCTGGTCCCCATGGCAGTACCGAGTGTTTGGCGATAAAAGAGTGAGTCAGATAAAATTGTATGCCAAATAAAAAATAGCTGCGCATTAATATAAACCTAATTGTAATAAGCACAAACTCATGCTGTGTCGCCTCTTATTAGTCAACAATAAGGGTCCCACAGCTGCAATACTTGCCTTATGTGGAATATTACTATAAAGGGATTTCACATCACAGGTTACAAAATAGTTCCAAGGGAATGATTTAACCAAATTCAGAGACTCTGTTGCAGCCATTATATAGGAGTGGAGAGGCACAATGTGAGTTTGAAGAAAACAATCTAAAAAATGTGAAAGGTTAAGTAAGGGACCCAACACAAGAAACAATTGGTGAGGAATTGCAGGTACCGGGGTGGGATTGCTAGCCCACAAATATGAATTAATAAAAAAAACAAAATAATAAGCTGCTTTATTTATACAGACATTGTATTGTCCACTAAAAACACACAGACTTCGGGAGTGTGCAGAAATGAGGGTAACAGTGGTGGGCACCTGGGGATCCACAAGAAAAGCCTAAATACTGGGCCCTAGGTGAGAATATTTTGGGAACCGGTTTAAAGTTAGGATAGGTCACTCAAATGGCATTCTAAGTTTTAAATTTAATTATCCTTTAATATAATACTAAACAGATGCCCCCCTCCACGGATGACCATTGATGGCAAAGATATTCTTCTGATGTCAATTCTATTGCTCACCACATACTATTATACCAGAGAGTGTTGGAGAGACGTGCTGGTGTCATGCACTTACAGGAGACTGAATGACAGGAAGGTACTTTGTTGGGGATAATAAATGGATTAGTATTAAAAATATTACCTTAAATTTAGATGTAATAGTATACATAAACATTGTATAGTTTATTATACATATAGTTCAATCTTCTGCAATAAATTAATTAGAACCTGTTCCCAATTCTTTCCACTTACAGATCAAGTTACTGGGAGGGGATAAAGGGGAAAAGATTTTGAGAAAATTGGGTCTTGGTCATGCCAAATATCTTCTAAATACGAATGTTCCCCTACAGTATTTTTATATTGTTACTGGATGCTGGTATGCGTAACCAACTTTATTTATAAATTACTTGCAAAGTTCTTTACATGGGATAACTTTTAATAGCTGTCTATCTCTAGAAACCATACCTTGACGAAATCACCAAAATGAGTGAGGAAACAAATAATGGCTGGTCTATACAACCTAAAGTTAAAATATTTTTATATTGTGCTGCAATATTTTCATTCTACATTTGGCTATACATACTTGGATACAAATACTTTTGGTTTAAAATGGTTTGAAGTATATAGATCCTCTCACTCACCTCTTTGGGATAGTTGAGTGATGACCGCAAACATGGTCAGATTTGGTCATTGTCCAACCATATTTAAAGTCTGTCCCCATTATCATCTTATATCAAATATCGATCAGGCTATGAAGACTTTTTTGAGCATATATGCTGGGAACTTCAGCCAAAAAGTCTAAATAGGCCTAAATATCCATGAAAATTGAAGCCTACATGGGCACCTTGACTGCACCAACAGTATGAAAAAATTGAGTCCACAAATCTTGTAATGAACACGTAAAGTTGATAAATACAGACTGTAACTTTTATGCCACACTGAGGACATATAACATTGCTGTACAAACATGGGCATTTAAAAAAAAGTCATCAATCTTTACTTCGATTTAACATACAGAAAAAATCATGTAGTGAGAATTGCTTCAAGCGTGCAGATCATGAGAATTGGTATTGCACAGATGTCCACACATAGAGAAAAAGCATAAACTGAGAACACAATTAAACAATGACAACTGAGTAGTAAACTGTACCATAAATAAATGGTCATTTGCTTCCAGGGAAGATCGAGTATTTCAGCAACAATCAGAGCTTCATATTGCAGATAGCTTTCGGTCAGTCAACGGTCTAAGCCAGCACTGCTCTAGCAAACTTAAAAACTTTTTTAACTCTCTTTTGATTTTTTCTTTTGAAGTTCCGTCTCACAAGGTCTACACAATAGAGAACTTGGTCCTGGAAAATAACAGATAAGCAGATATGTATTATATGCTATGACAAAATTATTGGATCAATAGCGGATACATCAGTCTGACTTTTATCATCTCCCCTGACTGTGTGAAGAACAAGAATGAAGAAAAGTTGAAATACTAAGGGCTATTGTCATGACTCTGAACGAATTAATAGATCCCTATCTCTGCCGAGATGGAACTCGCCCAGGAGTGCGGAGTCTAACGGGTAGGAGGTCTTCGTCAGTGATCCCCGCAAGGGAATATGGACTTTGCCGCTCCTATCCCGCAGGTCGCGGTCTCCTAGATGAGAGCTGGCAGAGAGTGGTGGAGCTTAGACACAATGGATAAACAGGAGAATTCCAATACATGAATTAAAAGTTCATAGCTCACGGGCATCACAGGCAACAGTAATACTGGCAAGTAGTAGCTGTAAACTCAAAGAATGCTGCAAAGTAATTGAAAAAAATACTGCGATAATGAGTGATGAAAAAACTTGAGATGATAATAGGCTGAGCACACGACACCTTGATCAGAAGAGGAGATAAAACACTACACGCTACTTCAGAGTTGGTAACCCTTAACAACTGCAGGTTGAGAGTAAGAACAACAGTTTAACGCTTAGATGAGTGAGGGAGAATGCTAGATCCAATAAGGTAACACACAACATAACAGGCGAATCACTGATACAGCAACAGTTCAAGTGGAATGAGAATATAGAACTAGCTGATCCGTAAACATAGATGATTCAATGTAGCAGGTGAGTCATCGGCATAGCAGTATTCCCGATATAGCGAAGACAAGGCGTTGAGACCATTAACCAATTAATATCAATCCCAAATGGCAGAGATGAATACAAGTCTATCAGGCAGTCTGTTACCTAGAAGTAGCGGAGAAGTAAAGTGTAGCTGAGCCGTGCATGGAACTACAGGTGACCGATAACTCAGCAGTAGATCCAACGGTGAGGAAATAGCAGTGTTTAACCAAG
This sequence comes from Mixophyes fleayi, assembly GCF_038048845.1. Lineage (NCBI taxonomy): Eukaryota > Metazoa > Chordata > Amphibia > Anura > Limnodynastidae > Mixophyes > Mixophyes fleayi. Next base: position 15,888,714 of record NC_134412.1, on the reverse strand, counting down.
CGAGCAAACGTGAGGAACTTGAGCTGAAGCAGTGGACACAGGTGTAACAGGCAGTTCACAGTAATGATTCACTTGCAGATTAACAGCGGAGTAACGTTCTGTTGAGCCAGATGTGGAACTACAAGTGACAGATAACTCAGGAGTAGATCCAACAACGAGACAGTAGCGATATTGAGTTTGAGCTGCAGCAGTAGACACAGGTGTAACAGACAGTTCACATTGATAGTGCATTTGCAGGTTAGCACCGGAGTAAAGTTCAGCTATAATAATGAGTCCAGGTGAGAGGGACCATAACGGTAAAGAGTCCAGCGGGTTCCAGTCGATAAACAGATAATAGGAAGGTCAGACCTATGAAAGCCAAATCCTAGTACTGAGTGGGTAACACGAAGAACAGGCAAGGAACAAAGAATCATGGGAGGTTTAAATAGTTGTTCCAAACTACCAGAACCAATCAGAATGGAAAGGAGGTCCAAAACGAAAATAATGAGCACCTGAATAAAAGGGATGTCTTAGAACAAAATAGTAAGTTCAATTACCGCTTACCAGATGAAGGTAACAGCGCCGGTACCTGTTTATGGGACCGGCGTGTGACAGGTATATTTGCTTACGTTTCTAAAAAGAAGAATTGGAGGTGTTGTCCATAGCAACCAACCAGATTCCAGCTATCATTTGTCTAGTACATTTAAGAAAATAATAGCTATAATCTGATTGATGATATGGGCAACACCTCCACTTTTACTTTTTAGAAGCTTTACTAAAACTATAACTAAATGTGAAAGTGGTAGCTATGTCTCACTTACATTTTTAAACATTTGATCATAATCAAAGATGCATGTTTATATAAAATAAAAGCAATATAAACTCCTGAAAGCTGTGCTTACAATAAAATGAAAATGATTGCCAGTCCTTCTCACATTTATTTATTTACACTATATCTTGAGTATAGGGCTACCATGTATTTGTACATGGTTTTCCTAGAATATTCTTATTTCTTCTAATTTAAAACATTTAATTTTTTTGTTTAGCGAGATTAGGTCCCAGCATACCCTGCCAGTTATTGGTTGGCTATCTACTGGCAAAGCATGCTGGACTTTGTATTTTCACAACACCTGGCCCGACCTAGAAAAATAAAATAAGGATATGTGCATATGGCATTGTTTGTCCTTGTACGGCACTACGGATACTTTGTGGCGCCCTATAAATAAAAATTAATAATAATAATAATGGCAGTCTTTTTAATCCATCCCCCTATCTCCATAATGTTTTTTAAAATGTGAATGGAGGTGAGTCGACATAGAGTTTTACCATAGTAAATGATGATGCAGTGACTGTGTAAAATGCTTTTCCATTGTCATTCTATACCTAGACATGTTTGCTAAGATAGCCATTAATGATTGCTATGCAAGTGTCTGTCTCTTCTTCATCTATGTGTCAAAAAAGGGAAAGGAGATGATATAGACGAAACAATAGTCATATCACAATTTCACAATGTTTGGTACTAAAAGGGAAGCATGGGGAGAATTTAAGGTCTGGACAAACTTCTTGTTACCTGTATGTCCTAGTCTTTTGTTGTAGTGCAACTCACAGAGTGTAGATGCATATGTGGTGCCTGATCTGATTCACTGTAACTCCAGTGTGGCAACAACCGGATTGTGCCATTGCTTACAAAATTAGCAGTTCCGATGGTGGTGAATAGTACACTGAGTTGTTTCTAATTCAGTATGTTTGCTTTTGGTGGCAGCAGAAATAGGAGGATAATATCTGTCTAAAAATGTACTGTAATCATTTAAAAAAAAAGTTTTGGACCAAATACGCTTGTGGGTGAAATATCCCCTGTGGTGGTTGCTGCCCGGCAGGAGGTTCAGGAGTTCCAGTCCGTTGATTCCAGGTCTTTAGAACCCTGAAGAAGTTCAACTTACTGGATCAAACGTGTCCCATTTAATACGCTCACCCTCCAACCAACCAACACTAGTTTCTCCACTGCCTTTCAACACTGCAAGAGCATCAACTCTGTAGGTGGGACGTATAGATGCCTCTGCATTACACCATATTGGAAGTGAAGACCATGGAACGTATCCTGCATTCCACTGAAGGGTACCGCACAATGAACATCCCCTAAGATTATACCGAGCAACAAAGCATTTTATAACAACTAATCTTGTAAGAGCACAATCTCTACCCCATCTCCCACCTTCTATTACACCCCCTGCAGCCTAGACAATCAAGCACACTTATCCACAAACCTACCCACCTCACACTTAAAACCACCTCCCTCCAATTTACCAATGCAGTACCCTGTACTGCTTTATCTACCACAGACATCACAGAACACTGCCCTAATTAAATTTACTTACGCTGTAAATAATTGACATCTAAAGAAAATGTTTTTGTTTTCACCTATAAACATTTGAGAGCTTAAACATTCAATAATCATAGTGTAAAAAAGAACTTAAAACCAGAAGTTTGAGTTATAAACCTATTTTTGCAAAAAATCTCTAAACACCACCAACTGTAAACATTAAGAGCTATTAACTCCCACACAATTACCCATGTGGGCTATAAACATTGTGCAAAAGAGCTATTCGCTATAAACAAAAGAGCTTTCAAATTACAACAGAGAAAAGAGGTCTAGAGTGTCAAGGATAACAGAAAGAAACTTGCATGAAACACCCACCAGAAAATCCCTACAAGAATAATTGATACATTTTTCTTTTTCATACCAGATGGTAAGCTAGCTCTCACATAATGGGATTCACCCATGTAAAATTTTGCATTGCTTGAGGCAAACAGGGTCACCATGGCAGTTCCATAACCTGTAATTAATGTGTTAATGGCTGCTGTGCGACCAAAATGGTAAATGGACTATTTATTATATATCTCCAGTATGAATAATTATAGGGAATTATATAAATAGCCATGTTAAAGTTGTTGGAATGTTTTCGTTTTTTTAAAAACATATGAAGTACCAATGTAGATTGGAATCAAATTAGAACCGCATTATAAGAATAAAGAAACTATTATATTTCTGATTCATGCTGACAAGATGCTGTATGTATTTCAATAACAGGTTTTTCTAAAGATGCCAGGATTTAAGGTACAGTATGAGATCGAAAGAACAATACAATCTATTCTGTTTTAATTTATGAATTGCAAGAAACAATATGCAATTAACCTTAACAGGTCAACCAATAGGGAACAATTTAATAGTTTAAAAGGTCTTGAAAATACACACAGCAACCATGCGCAATTCGTAAGAAATGAGTAAGAATTGATTGCTATAATGGACTCTGCGGCTATACGTAAAGATTGACTAAAAAAAAATCACCTTCCATCTTTTTGAAGGGTATATGCTGTTGAAACCTGGATGCAGTGTCAGCGCAATGTACTGATGAGTTTACACTATTTTAGTGATTTATACTTTAGACATTAACACTTTGTGAAATGGAAGACCTTTGGTTAGTTGGCTAAAAGATTGTTTGAAGCAATAAACACTAAATTCCTCCTTTCTGTGTTGGAGGCATTGTTAGGGGGAAACTGGGAAGATTATAGAAAAAGAAAGGGATCACGCATTCCGCTTTTATTTCTACTCAAATTTATTACACCTATTACACACAATTGTTTTATTTTTTTATTTCTATGCTGCACCCTACACCGAGGGATACTTTCTTGTTGAACTCATACACCCCCAAAGCAGCCAGCGAGCCCCAGCAGTGTCCCATAGCATACAGGTTTGCAATTGTCTGCGTATAGGTAAGCGAGTTATTGTCCTTGTGGACTTTGAATGTTCACTGTACAGGTCATTGTTGACCTTCTTATCCACAGCCCATTTAACACAAAGAAGTCCAGCTTGTGTACCAGGTGATTCCTCTCCTAGAATGGACCAAAGATCTCCCAACTTTGTGGGCTATGGCCTTGTCACTAGAACTTCCACTTTGGATGGGTAAGTGGCAATGCCTTCTCTATTGACTATGTGTCCTATGTACTTCATAATAATCTGACATAAGCAGCGCTTATCTAGGGACAAATGCAGGCCATGTTCAACCAAGCAGTCCAATGCCTTGAGTAAACATAGCCACCAATACATATAGAAGTCAAAATGTCAGTAGGGATACATTTTTTATATGAATAATTTTACAATAGATACATGTATGGTCTATAGCCTATTTCGCAATGAATCTAAGCATAGATAATAATTAAGGAAGAGCATAGTAAAAGGTGTTGTAGATTAAGTTTATTATAAAAATAAAAGTGACGTTTATTTATTTTAGTTAAGAACCATAGATTGATAAAAGAATATTTAGTGACTGGCTGTTCCTAGGACAACCATTATGCCATGAATTACGCCTCTGTAATCTATTGTAAGAGTCATGTTGCTATAGAAACCACAACATCACTCATGACATTTTTAAACTTTTTTGGTAGAAAGATTGAGATGTTTCCTTAAGAACGCCTCTGTATTCTTTCATAAAAGATTTTATTGATTGACTGTGGTAGTAAAAAACCGTTACAGAGATATTGCCTTCAAATACAAGAAACAAAAAATCATACAATATCATTATAAAATAAAAACATAACAAACAGTAATACACTGCCATTATCAACCAAAATTTTGAAGGCATAGGGTGGTCACGCCAAGTACTGATTTGATTTAGATTTCTCTTCTGTTCATTCGCTTTGCATTTTGCTAATTGATAAAAAATAAACTATTAACACTTCTATTTTTGAAAGCATTCTTACTTTGCTGCATTTTTTCCACACCTGCCTAAGATATTTGCACAGTATTTTGGAAGGTTGTCCCACCTTTTGTGTCAATTTTATTGATTTCTATATCAAGTATGCTGTACCTTTAATTATACCAGGGAAAGCAATGAATGGTCACTATAATGTCTGATCCCTCACTCCATTCACTTTCCCATTGGTCTTGAATAAAGACTTACTTGTACTGTTTCCATATTATCTGGTCTTACACCGCCACCTATTGGTGCTCGTAAAATACTTTAAGGTTTCTATTACTCTATATTAGTTTCAATTGTTAGGTTTTACCTCAACATGTCTGATGGTAAGAGATTGCTTAAATACAGCGATACCTATTATGTTCTGTGTGGATATTGTTTATTTAGCATTTAGTAGCTATTTTGTTATATGTGCTTATTGTTCCACATTCAGCATTAGCTGTAAAGAGTATTTCCTAACTCTTGTGGCTTCAAGATCAAAAACATTTTATTGCGTATTAGATAGCAATTACCAAAAATTTTCAAGTCTATAGTTTAGATGTGACCGCACCGGGGTTATATAAATAAATAAATGATGATGATGGCGTTGGCGAACTTATATTTCCATTTTTGATACATAGAGACACATTCATACGATAACCAACTATTATCGCCACCTATTGTTGCTGTTGAAGGTCTCTAAATGATATCTATTGACACTTATTGGTAGTATGCAATTGTCAGGCTTCTTCTTCTAGAGGGACGCCTGCCCCTTGTGATGTCCGCGTCCCGTTGCATAGCGACGGGACATTCTACGCTCCTGATCCGAACGCATGTGCAGAGCATCGCATTCCGTCTCATAGCAACGAGACACACTTTCTTTGCTTAGCGGTTGGTTGCGTTCTTACCACCAGAAACCTTCCTGTATGCTCATTTCGATTCTGACCCCAGCATGTTCCTGACTTCTCCTTTGGCTTCTGATTGTAGCTGAACATGATACCCTGGTTCTGATTCGGCTTCCTGACTGTAGACTGTCTCTCTGGTGTTGACCCAGTTCTGCTGACTATCCTTAGTGTGTGCATTGCTGCATCCAGGTCTATCCATTCTGTATTTTGCTGCACCATCACCTCTGCCTCACTGGTCATCTCTCCAGCTAACTGATACTGAGGGCCGCGACCTGCATGCCTCTTGCAGCGGAGTCCATACTTCCTTGCGGGGGTCCCTGGTGAAAACCAGTGGCGTGTTAGACTCCGCGCCTCAGTAGTGCCAACTGCTGGTAGGTGCCACCATCTTCATCCTCGTGGTTGTGACAGTAATCTTCATGTCAGCATGTCATGTGACATGCTACTCATAGAGTAGAGATCTACTATGTTACTTTACAGACAACGTCTAACGAAGCATATATCTGCATATGCACACTTAATATTGACGTTTATTAACCAAGTATCTCAGCTGGTTCCTTTATTAACTAACATTGCCACCTATTGGTACTCAAAAATGGCTCTGAATAATTTATATTGCCACTTGTTATTTGCGATAATATATGCCGAGATTGAAAAGTATTATGCCACATGAATTGTACAGTAGTTTCAGCCTAATATATTTCACAATAAATTAATCTCTATATTGTTATTGGTTATTCAGTATCTTAGCCGTCTCTGTTTGCATATTATCAGGTATCGTTATTATATCCACACCAATTCGCTAGTTCATAAGGTCAACAATATTGTAGCAGGTGAGTAGCAGGTGCCTGCAATTTAAAACTCACTGATTAAATGAGCTTAAATAGAGGAAGGATTCATTCTCCTGCTTTGTGTTGCTGGGTGGACTGCAATGAGCATGAAGAGAAGAAAGAAAGTCAGAGAATTGTCTAAAGAGGTCAGACAGAAGATTGTTGTCAACCATGGATAATCTCAAGGCTACAAATCAATTTACATAGAATGGCTGTTTGAATGGTGGAGAAAGCACCTCAATCAACTGCCAACCTGATTTAAGCTGATCTTTTGACACAAGGTACGACAGTTTCAACTCATAACACCTGTCACCAACTCAATGAAAGGGGGTTATATGGTAGGAGGCCCTGGATGGACTGATGAGAGAGAGCTAGAAGAAAGCTTGAGTGGATTTTGCAAAAACACACCTGAACAAGCCAAATTCCTTTTGCAGGAATGTCCTATAGATGGATGAGACTAAATTATAGTTTTTTGGTAAAGCATTTCATGGAGAGAATTGGTGATAAGCTCATAGTGTTGAGCGTGACAAGTTCTTTGTATTCTTGTTTACATAGGTGTTTAAATCAGTCTCTACCTTATTACGGAGATCTATTCAATCCTTAATATAATAAGATCATTAGGACCACTTCCATGGTGTGTTATAAGAGTGCCTTCATACAAGGTGTGTCTGAAATGTATTTATAGTATTTTATCAATATTCTGCTAACAGATTTTTTAATGGTCTAGATTCTTCCTCTATATATATTATTTATTAAAATTACACTGCAATAAGTAGATGATGAAACTAGAATTACAATTTATAAAACCGTTAAGTGACTTTAAATGTAATATTAATATTAATTAATATTAATATTATATTACACACACTAGCTGTAACTTCTGTGGATCTTTTGATAATATTATACCAAGTCAAAGATGAAGTTTTGCCACACCTGAAAAACCCCTGGGGTTTAACGGCAACCAATTCTTAACATTTTACCTATTGCCTACAACACTCCCAAAATCTGCATAATATCCATAATAGCTAGGGGCTAGTACATTTCTAAGATTTGCTATTTTTACAAGAATGACTACTGGTTTATGTGGAAGATGTGTCTTTAGAATGTGGTCCTGATTCAGGATGAAAGAGTTCTTTCTGAGAATCTTTTTAATGTAATGTGATAAAATATTATATTTAGATATACAGTCTGTGCCTAATCAAGCTTCCTTTATCCTGATATCTAGCTCTAGAAAATCTTTCCGATCGAGGCTGCTAACTTTATTATATGCTTTGTCTATGATATCTGATGGGTAACATCTGGCACCAAATTGGTCAATCAAGTGCTTAGCTTGCAGATCAAAGGTGTTCCTAAATGAACAATTTCTCCTGAGGCACATGAGCTGTCCTTTAGAGATATTGGTTTTACACTTCCTGTGCTGGACGCTGAGAAAAGTGTAACACTAGGCATTTGTATCAACAGACATTTTATAGTTCGAGGTAACAGTCCTGTCATTCTACTTCAGGGGTGTCACATTCAGGAAATTAATGAAAATACTAATGTAAGTATGAGTGACTGTCAGATTGAAAAGGGTTGGTGTTCAAATAAGAATCAAAATACTGTGCCATGATGGGATCCTGATAAACAAATAAGTCATCAATGTAATGGCCATAGTGTACAAGGTTCAACCCAAACTTACCAGCCCACACATAATGAGATTCGGATTCCCCATTTTATAAATTTGCATTGCTTGAAGCAAACATTGTACCCATGGTAGTACCCATCAACAGTAATTAAAGAGTCAATGGTTGCTGTGCTACTATATTGTCAAAGGGAGGATTTATTATACATCTCCAGCATGAATAATGAGTGGCAATTTTTAAACAATCATGTTGAACTTGTTGGTATGGTTTGTTTTTTTTTTAAACAATTAAAAACAACTGGTAAATGAATGTAATGGAATGTGAATGGAATCAAATTAGATTTAGAATTATAATAATAAAGAAACTATATTAGATCATACTTCTGATTCACACTGACAAGCTTCTGTATGTATTACGTTTATAACAGGTTTTTTTCTAAGGATGCCTGGATTTAAGAAATGAGATCAGAATAACAAAACAATCTATTGTGTATTGAAAGGATGGTTTTCATTTTAGAATCAGCATCAGTATCAGTAATATTTGCATATTTTATGCATTGTAAGGAACAGTATCAGGGCCTGAACAAAGGTTCCGGCCACCCTAAGCTAATATACTAGTACCACCCCCACCCTCCCCTAACAATGTGTAAGATCATACAGCAACAAACAAAATATCATTCTGCACATGCACAACAACCAATTACTGTACATAGGGAGCTATATGTTGATGTTCAACATAGCATATATCTTCAGCTCATTGATAAATATTCAGGTGTAGTCTGCAGTATTCTAATTTAATCTCTCTAACCCATTCCTGCAGTTTTGACTACATGATGTTCTCTTGTGCTCGTTCTTGCAACTTTGTTGTTGTTTGGCTTCTGGAAAGTTGAAGACCTGTTGTGAAAATCTGCAACAATTGCATTATAATGCAAAATGTTACCAGAATAATTAGACTGTTAGTTCAAGCACAACATTTTATTATGGCCAGATAAAACTACCCCATAGCACAGGCATATATAGACAATAAAACATATGAAAAATTGCTGTGAGAAAGCTATAATTAAATATAAACATTTACCAGCCCATCTGACTAGCATTTAGCATACTAGTGACTGCTAAGGCCACATAGAGCTTCCTTGTAACTGTCTCACTATAAGGAGAACATTCTTGTGGCCTCCACACAATACAGAGAGCATTCTCATGAACACTACACAATACAGAGATCATGCTCCCCCAGCTATTTTATGCCCCACCCTATTTAAATCATTTCATACCAGTTTGTGACTGATGGGGATTTTGAATCTATACATGAAAGTTAATTAGATCTAAAATTACTTAACTAACCAGTAGAATCATAGAGCATATGAAAATGAGAGGATGTATAATGATGTACATTGACACATTCGACATGTCACTTAAAAGGTGCTCTATTTTGACATACCTCGTCAGCCGTTTTATCACCCCCAACCAATTCAACCCCCCTTGGCCAATTCATCACCCTCCTTAGCCAATTCATTGCACTCCTCAGCCATTTCATCACCCCCAGTCAAATCCTGACCTCCCCAACCATTTCATCATGACCTCCAATCATTTCATAAGTCTGAATAGAGATGCTAGATCTGATTACATCTGTCAATGGTGGGGCAGCAACACCAGCTGCTAGTCTTTGGAGGAGTTATGTCAGCATTAGCTTCACAGTGGTAGCCATGGTTTGTGTGCTTGTTTCATTCCCTCCCTCAATAGTCTCCTTCCCTCCTCACCTCTCCATCACTATTGACAACACCATTATCACCTCTGTTCCCGAGGTTCGTTGCCTGGGCATCATTCTTGACTCCTTCATCCCTAGCATCTAATGTCTTGCCCAATCTTGTCGCTTTCTGCATCACTCGTAGCAGACTCTTCAGCTCCCTTGATGCCACCAAAGCACTTATCCATTCACAGTTCATTTCTCACCTTGATCTAGTAAAAAAAATAACAAACATGAAAATGTTGCTGCAATGCCGTTTGTCTTGATCATCAACATTTCTGCGGTTGCAGAAACCTAATCTCTTCTACCTTTGCAAACTGCAATGAAATAGAAAGGATCTTAAAGAGACAGGAAAGGGTCAGGGTCTGTAATTAAATCAATAATATTGTTTGCTATTATCTTACTTCCCAATACAGCAATCTTGCCACCATCGCACCACCATTGATTGGATGTGCCTGATCAATTCGTACAGATTATGTGCATTAAAAAACAGAAATATGGGGAACATTTAACACAACAGTGAAATCATTACAAGGGAAAAGACTGTATATTGCAGGAAGTCTACAATATAGTGAAGTTTGCTATTAACTCCTCCAGACAACGCCTTGGTAGACAACAAACTGGTCTTGGGTCTGGGGCATTTAATAGATGGGAGAAAGATTAGTGCACACTGGCCCATGTGTCAAGAGGGTCTCTTGCCATCCACCTGAATGCATCCAGAATTTTATACTGTTACTAGAATTCTTTTTTTTTTCCTCCTGATAAGGAGCTCTGTTCCATTATTTCTGCACCGCCTTGGAGCAATGTGGACATGACCCCGCTCCCATACTGCACCAGTTGGCCGGGCTTAGAAAGACCACTCTCACACCTCCTTTCATGGCTCTGTCACCTGACACATCATAAGGGAGCAGATCCATCCACCAGCACTACTCCACGATGTCAATGCAGGAGCCAGAAGGGTAGGAATGTTTTCTTATGCCCTCGCACTTACCATTATGCTCCAATTAACTTGGCACAACCTTTTGTCCTGTATTAATGCACACTATCAGTACAATAGATTGTATTGGTAATAGCACCATGCATGAAATGCACATGGAAAACGCTTTGACTAAGATGCACCTAAAGACGTGGTTTGTTTTACCGATGTTCTCAGTACACAATGTCAATGAGTCGCTAGAATTTGTGAATAAGAGAATCCTGCAATTCTCTTGTATACCGAACACTTCTGAGAGATCCTGTCTATAGCAGTAAGAAGAAAAGGACTTACACATTTTACCTCTTAGCTCAAACATTATTTATTTAATGGATCAAGCAAACAAACAAATGCAATTACTTTGAGTGAGAAATCCTAAGAAAAATAGGGTTTGCAATGAACAGAGCTAAAGGCTGGCATCCGTCGATTGACAAGGAGGGTGAGGTGGGCATGCATGGAGGTCTGCATGTTATGCCCACCCTGTGCGGAGAGAGATTCAAGTGGTGTTAGATATTCAATACTAGAGAGCTTATCTAACTAACACCTTCATCATCAACATTTATTTATATAGCGCCAGCAAATTCCGTAGCGCTTTACAATTGGGAACAAACATTAATAAGACAATACTGGGTAATACATACAGACAGAGAGGAAAGAGAACCCTGCTCGAAAGCTTAGAATCTATAGGATTACCTTAAGGTAGGTAGGCAGCTGTATTTGCAAACTAGACCTTAGACCTCTAGTAATTAAAAATGCCCAATAAGGAGGTCTACTCCTTTAACTGCTGTATACTTTTGTTACTGTTGATATTCTTTTTATTTATATATGAAACATTTGCAGATCTGTACAACTGGAAACAATGCAACAGTGCACAAACACATATATCCTGGTGTGTCAGAAAGCATTAATCACTACTAGTATTACAGTGCAGCTTTGTAATTATTTGTGTTTAACACCCTCAATGAAGGGAGGAGTTGAAGCAGCATAGAAATAGAGCAGGGTTTGTACTCCTCTCCCATCAGACTAAAGAGTCACCATGCTGCATACCCTCGCTCTATTCCTGCTGTGTGCAGGAGCGGCTGCAGGTAACATCTCACTCTATAGTAACTAAATCCTATATGTGGTAGTGTATGCTGATAATTATTGTATATATTATAAGATGTCCATTAAGTATAACTCTAGACAGAATATATAGATAAAATATTTTGTACAACCGAGTTTGACAACCATCAGGAAATTTACTGACAACTACTAAAGAAGTAAAATTCTGGTAATACAAATATATTTTTTTCTTAGCAGCGTATTTTATGGGAGACTACTTCCTCTACACATTACTACTACATAGGTTTGTAGAAAAAATTGCTATAAAATTTGGCAGTAAAAACGACAATTGTCATAAAACTTTCATAAAAGTGTAACATTTTTACTTTGACAGTGGTTGAAAACCCTATGTAGAGCATACTTGCCAACATTTTTTTTTCCTTTTCCGGGAGATGCCGGCTGGGACGTGGGCGTGCAGGGGGCGGGGCTGCGAAATCGCGTCATTTTGGCCCCGCCCCCGTGACGGAATGACGCAAATCGCGTCATTTTACAGTGGGGGCGGGGCTAAACGCCGCGATTCCGGGTGAATCGCGGCGTTTAAACTAAATTTTTCCCCCTTCCTATCAGGGAGATTGCCACACTCGTCCGGGAGACTCTTGCAAAATGCGGGAGTCTCCCGGACAATCCGGGAGAGTTGGCAAGTATGATGTAGAGTTGACAGTATACTTTGTTTTAATGAGAAACTTAAAGACGAGTAAAAGACACTTGTAATTATGCAATTAACCTTTTAAAAGAATAATTTGAAAAATAATAAGTAATACGGATCTGCTGTAATAAATGAGAGAGAACTGTAATTGTTATTTTTTGCCATATACAGCCATAAAAGGTTCCAGGTGTGCTGCAGATTTAAGTCCTTCTACTGTGACCCTTGGACCCTGAGACTATGTAGCATATAGCAATCACAGATGGACCCCCAGAGCCCCTCAGGACTTGTAGCAGCAGCTCTCCTTACTACACCATTGGCAAACAGGGCACATTGTAAGGGAATTCCGATCAGAACAGAGATAATGTAAAACTAATATTTTCAATTAGTGCCTACAAACATCAAATAATATTAGGACTGGTGTTCATTGGCAGGAGGTAAAAATTACATTTACATAGTACATTTGAAAAAATAGAAATAAGGCCAGTTTACATAATAAAGCTCAGTTGTTGTTAAATTATAATAAGGCGACACATTTGCAAAATGAATTCACTACTTGGAAAAACTTTCTTATCTGTGGCAAATTTTACTCACTGGAGTTACACGGGGGTCATAACCATTAAACATTAAGCACCAGCATTTTCTATAAAAACAATCTGCTTAGCAGTGATATATGTACATTAGAGGTATTTTATTCATTAGTTAAAACCCAATTATAATGTACCATTGGTCTCAAATAAACACTGCATATTTCCTATTTTAAATGTGCAGTTTAATACATTTATATTAGTTGAATAAGTACAGAGGATAGACATTATGAAGTTGGAGGTAATAAACGTGCATTAAATGTAGCAATAATAATAATAATAATAATATATTTTAAAGGTCCTGTTCAAATTCTATACACAACATCCTTTACTTGGCAGCCTAGACGTATTCTTATTTAAGAAGACATAACAGTTTGCACATGGGAATTCCCAGAATAAATAGATAAACTAGCAATAACCAGTATTTTTACGGACCCACTAAAAAAGAAATATAATGAAAATACAAGATCTAGATGGCACAAGAGTATCAGCATTTGGAAATAAATGGTTCTCTTTCAGCCTGAAACCCTGGTATGGTATTTGCTATACTTTTGCATTTATAGTATTGTCTATTGTCTGTATTATTGGATGTCATATTTTTCTGACACTTGCTTTAATTGTGAATAATTGGCAATTAAAACATATCATTTTCCTGCAGGGCACATTTACATATTACGGTATATATTACTGTGACTTGCTCACCTTCCACTTTTCTTGCTTCTCAGATCTTCAATGTACAGTGATTCCTGGGAATCTGAAGCAGGTGGATGCTGGTGCCGGGGAAGTGTATGGTGTGAATAATGATGACAATATTTACCACTGGGTGAATAATGGCTGGATTCAAATGCCAGGGAAGCTCAGCCATGTGACGGTCGGCCCAGCCGGTGTTTGGGGGGTCAACAGTGGGAACAACATCTATAAGTGGCAAGATAACAATTGGGTGCTTGTGACAGGTAAGAACACCAGGGGGTAAATGTATCAAGCTGAGAGTTTTACGGCGGGTTTGAAAAACCAGTCTAGCTATCATTTATTTATTTAGTACATTCTACAAAATGATAGCTAGAATCTGATTGGTTGCTATAGGCAACATCTCCACTTTTCAAACCCACCGGAAAACTCTCAGTTTGATACATTTACCCCCAGGACTATTAATAGAAATATGCCTATTTTACAGTAAAGACAGTCCACTTATTTCTTCATTGCTGTGTGGGACCATCCCTCTAATGCTGGTGTGACACCAACAAAGTCCAGGGTGGGACCTATTTGAAGGCTGCGTCCTAGTGCTCAGTTAATTCCCCAGCTATAACTGTAGTGCAAGGGACAGGTTTCAATACTGTAGGTTCAACACAACGTCAACACCTAGAACCTTCTGCTTTTATATGGCCATGGAAGTCCTTGATGACTTTACATTAGAGATTATATCCCCCCTTAAATACTGTTGGTCCAACACAGGGTCAGCAGGAGCTGTCATTAATGTAGGTAGGAGAGTGGGAGAGTTGTATTCTATTCTTGTGGGTCTGTGTGTTAGTCTCTATCAATGTTTGTGTATCAGTCTCTTTTACAGTTGATGTATATCTGTCTGTTAGAACATGTATGTGTCACACGAGAGGGAGCAGGTATTTACTAGACAGGAAGATGCCGTTTCTCTTCATTCCTTCTACAGTAGTTTATTTGTGTTTGCCTTTAGCGCTGTCTCATTTACTACATTTTTGGTACAGTAATGAAGGGATAAAAATTTGACGTTTACCCGCAGGCCACTCACAGTTATGTTAGGGATGTATATGCCTCAGGCTGATAGCTGGAGATAATATCTGTCTGCTGGAAGGGTTTTTCTCAATACATTTTATACAATCATGTCAGATCATCATAAACATAATCAGTTATTTATATAGCGCAGCGCTGTACAGAGAACTCACTCACATCGGTCCCTGCCCCATTGGAGAGTACAGTCTAAATCCCTTAACATACACACACAGACAGAGAGAAAGTCCAGCATTCTGGTTCCAGTCTGGTCCAACAATGCAGTTCCTGTTTGCTCTCCTCTGCGAGTGTAATCACCATCTGCACCTGTCCTTTCACTACATGCAGTGGAACATTATCAGGCCACCCAGCTTTGTCCACGTAGTCACCAGTCCAGCTCCAGAGCCACAACCCAATCCGGGTACACATAGATCCTCAGGCGTGACAAGAATCCTGAGACCATTCATGTGTGGGGCTGCTTCTCAGCCACAGGAGTGGACACACTCACTATTTTGCCTAAGAACACAGCCATGAATAAAGAATGGTACCAAAACATCCTCCAAGACCAACTTCTCCCAAACATCCAAGAACAGTTTGTTGATGAAAAATGCCTTTTCCTGCATAATAGAGCACCTTGGAAGATGAAACCTTACATAAAAAAGCTGAAATTAGGTAATGAAAGCCAAACTTGCTGAAATAAAACTAGACATGATTTTTTTTCTGATAGAATTAATGCGATTTTAAAATATCAGTGGCTCAGTGGTTAGCACTTCCGCCTCACAGCACTGGGCTCATGAGTTCGATTCCCGACCATGGTCTTATCTGTGTGGAGTTTGTATGTTCGCCCCGTGTTTGCCTGGGCTTCCTCTGGGTGCTCTGGTTTCCTCCCACACTCCAAAAACATACGGATAGGTTAATTGGCTGCTATTAAATTGCCCTTAGTCTCTCTCGATCTGTGTGTATGTATGTTAGGGGATTTAGATTGTAAGCTCCAATGGGACAGGGACTAATGTGAATGAGTTCTCTGTACAGCGCTGCGGAATTAGTGGCGCTATATAAATATATAGATGATGATGATATCTGCAAATTAAAAAAATAAAACTAATATATATTGTGGCATATGGTATTTTATATTGTGCTTTGCAATGTATCAATATGATGCACTTTAACATGTGATACAAATCATTATGAACAGGGTGTAGAAGAGTGTAATATAAATAGCAATATACAGTTATCCATTTTACACTAAACCATGTCCCTTTTGCCACAGGTCTTCTGAAACAGGTGGATGCTGGAGGGGATAAGTTCCTGTCTGGTGCAAATGCACAGGATTTAATTTACTGCCTGAACCAGGACCAAACACTTTCCAGGGCTACAGGCCTAAACTACATCAACTTAGAAGGGAGGCTGAAATATTACAGCGGTGGTCCTTATGGCTGTTGGGGTGTGAACAGCGCCAACAATATATATTACCGCTACGGTGTGACCCCCACAGCCTGCCAGGGAAATCGATGGCAGCAGATAGAGGGCAGTCTGGTGATGGTGGAGGTTGGCACCGATGGTTCCGTGTTTGGTGTGAATTCCGCAGGCGATGTGTACTACAGGTAAAGCACTGGGGTAACCGTGTTGTAGCAAACTGATGTTATTTCATTATATTAAATTTTAATAAGCTTTTCAGGTTCATAGTGATACAGATTGAGAACCAATATAAACCAATTAAATCGAGTTAAAAAAATTGCTAAATGTCATGGTTGCATTTGAAGTTAAGATTACTTCTAACCACAACTTAAAAAAATTTAAGCCAATTTCCTTAACATGGAACAGTGACCACTATGAAGTTATAGCGCCTGTAGTTATGTAGAGCTCATTGACTCTGTAGTGTTTCCAGAGTTTTGTGCTTTTGAAATGCAACACTGGATGTGGACTAGCGATCAAGTCTCCCACTGTTGATAAGGATGTGATCTAGGAGTCAGTATTTCAGGTGATTTAAAGGCAGGTAAGCAATGTAACAAAGCATTGAGGAAGGCAAGTCAGATGCTTGGTTACATAGGCAGAGGAATCAGTAGCAGAAAGAAAGAGGTAATAATGCCACTGTACAGGTCATTGGTACGTCCTCATCTAGAATACTGTGTTCTGTTCTGGAGGCCATATCTCCAGAAGGATATAAATACATTAGAGACTGTGCAAAGAAGGGCAACTAAAATGGTGCATGGCCTACAGCAAAAAAACTTACATGGAAGGGCTAAAACACCTTAATATATATAGTGTGGAGCAAAGAAGGGAAAGGGGGGACATGATAGAAACTTTCAAATATATCAAGGGTTTTAACAAGGTACAGGAGGGAAACATTCTACAAAGGAAGAGAAGTATTAGAACACGAGGACATGTACTGACACTGGGGGGAAGAGAAGTATTAGAACACGAGGACATGCACTGACACTTGAGGGAAGTAGGTTCAGAGGGAATGTGAGGAAAAACTACTTCACAGATAGGGTAGTGGATAAGTGGAATAGCCTCCCATCAGAGGTGGTAGAGGCTAATACAGTAGAGCAATTTAAACATGCTTGGAATAGACAAAAGGATATTCTTACAAAGATTAAATAACCAAATAGTGTTTGAGGTTACCATAGGTTAATACAAAAAATGGGCAGACTAGATGGACCAAGCGGTTCTTATCTGCCATCAAATTCTATGTTTCTATGTAAGCCACAATAGTTTGATTTTATTAAGATCACTATATTACTATACTAGCCACACTCTATGGATGTATTGAGATAGGAACACAGTTATTCTGGTATTTACAGGATCATAGCCTGTGCTCCCTAAATCTATTCTCTATATAGGTATATGATGTGTTTAGGACTTTGACTATTTCTTATATGAATGGTACTTGATGTAGACTTATTCTGCTATTGAAAAATCAGTATATGTTTGGTGTAATTTTTTTTGTAGATTAACCTACTATTTAGTGTATTCAAAAAAAATTGCATTAACTTATTAGAATTGTATAATGGAATTATTTACTTAGTTGTTTGTGCCACACTCAGTGTAACATAAATATACATGACATGGATGGATATGGGCACAATTTAATTGCTATTAAATTGTCCATAAATAAGTGTAACACAGTTTAAATCTAGGTGCTTGTATAACAACTTGACATCATTAGGCCCCAGTGACATCATTAGGCCCCAGTGACATCACGAAAATGGTTCTTAGTGAGCTGACCAGTGGAATTATCAGGAATACCGGCTCAGACCACTTAGTGGCTGACTTTACTGAACCTCAGTGATAGCAGCGGCTCTTAGTAAATTGGTAGATTGGATTCTCATGACTATTGGTCCAGCCATTCAATGGCTGTCTCCACTTGTGTGTGAGAAATGACCATCAATTTGTTTTCATCCTACTAGGATACAATAACTACCATATTATTATTACAATCATCATATCAATATTCTGTACTCAATCAGCCTGTCCTCTCTATTCCAGGGAGGGCATCTCTGCTAAGAACCCTATCGGATCATCATGGACTAAATTGGATTTTTGTGGCACATTCAGACACGTATCATATGACGCTGGAGACCTGTGGCTTCTCACACAGAAAGGAGACATCTTTAAATGTAAAGTCAATGGCTCGGTCAACCCAAACCTTTGATAAGATACCATATCATATAAAAGAGCAGACTCAACATTAAAGCTCAAATAAAGGAATTCCCCTGTTAAATAACATGTTTGCAATCGTTTTTCCGCTGAATGGGGTTTGAGTAGCAGACATATCTGTGCAAAATCATGTATTGTGTCACTCAGTTTATGTGTAATCTTTTCTTATAGCCAACAATGCCGTCCTACTCTGACTTTGATTAATCGTCTTTTACATGGCCGTAAAGTAGTAGCTTATAATCTGCAACATATTTAGATATGTTTTCTAGTTTTTCTTTGCATATTGTGTTCATTGGGGAAAGTAATAAAGATACTTTTGGCAGTTATATGGCTTATTAAAACAACATTGCATTACTTTACATTATAATGTGCGTCTAAATTTTCTTTAAATGGGTTTTACACTCTAATAGCGAAATTAACTGACCCCATCACATCCTTATAATAGTTCTAGGGTGTGGGCTGCTGCCCTGGGACCTCCCGCAAGTTGGGAGAATTAGCAGGGCCCAAACTCTGATATACTGCCGGAACCCCAGTACAGTATCTAATACCTTTCTGACGGTTTGGATGCTACCCCTTCTATGGGGACTCAGTCAAAACTTTGCAGTATTCTCTATCAATTATTATTTTCCTCATATAATATATCTGGCAGTCACACAGTCACTAGGATCATTGATAATATACACACACGTTTTTATATTGAATATTTAAGAAAGATGTTATGATTTGTGCTTAAAAAAATAAAGTAGTGTACATGGGTGGGAGCACCACCAGTTTTCTCCCTGGATAAAAGACTTCATCATTCATCCGACTTAGATGTGGTCTAAACCATCCCTTGACCTGTACATTTAATAGGATTCATTTTGTACCTTCCACTTGTACGTTGGCTTAAAAGTACATTTCTAGGCGCAATGTAGTGAAAACCGTCAAGTGACATTTGTGATAAAATGCTGATGTCCACTCTCAAGGTTAAGCCATAAAAAGGGCTAAACCGAGCAGCAGGAGAAAAATGTAAAAGCTTAAATAATAGAACGGATTGGTCCTAAAATGTCATAGTATGTTGGAATGATCATTTTTAGATTTATTAATCAATGTGCATTCGCCGTTTACGGGGCAGTTCCAAGGACGAGGATGTCAGTGCACACAATAAAATGCTGGGAAATTAAATGTACGTGTGTAAAAAAACAACAACAACAAAGCAGTGAGATCTCATATTTTCACAGTTCATAAATTGTCCTTAGAAGGTAAAACATGGATGGGAGACAGAGAACACAAACTTGCATCATTCCCGGATGATTAGCAACCATCATAATTCCGGTGGTCTCTGTTCCTAACCTGATTGTTAAATTCAAGAGATCTCTCAAATTTTAAAATGAATTACTCTAAGGGGTAGATTTACTAAAGCTTCTAAACGGAAAAGTGGAGGTGTTGCTCATAGCAACCAATCAGATTCTAGCTATCATGTACTAGAATGTACTATATAAATGATAGCTAAAATCTGATTGGTTGCTATGGACAACACCTCCACTTTTCATCCTAGGAAGCTTTAGTAAATCTGCCCCTAAGTCTCTGAACATTTGAAAGGGCCACGTACTGTTAGACAATCTGCATCATTAATTTCCCTTTGTCTGGCACCCAAACCATATAAAATATCTTGGGGTGTACTTAACCCAGGACCTACACCAACTGTTTCATTCCATTTTCCTTCCCCTGTTCTCCGTTCAGACCTGAAAACCTGGCAGGTACAAGGTTTTATGTGGTGGGATCGTATTAATATCATACAGATGAATGACTTACCAAAATATTGTATTTGTTACAGACTCTACCCAGCAACATCCATAGGCAGTTTCTTAACAATTTCCAGGCTCTGATTAGGGGCTTTGTCTGGTTAAGGGAGGTGACCCAGGTTCTCAAAGGAAATCTTGTATAGGAGGCAGTCTCAGGGAGGCTCACAGCTGCATCACCTTTAGGGATACTCCCAGGCAGTGGTGCTCTCCAGAATCATGGATTGGTCTAGGCTGGATTCAAATAAACAGTGGGTGTCTTTTGAGGAACATACGATGGCAATGTATGCTCAAATAGTAACTTGACTCACGCATATCCCCTCCCTCCCACACCCAACAATTGCCCTACTGTACATTGCTGGAGAGGTCTGAGGGAACTGAAATTAATCTCTCTGGCCAGGTCCTCAATTATCCCTCTAATCCTCTAATCCTTAATCCAGACTTTCCTGCAAGCATTCATAGGACGTCATTTAATGTATTTTCTTGGGAGGCGATGCTGAGGGTCAGGCAGCTGATTAAAACAAGAGGTGTCTTTTCTTTCTCCGAGCTGAAAGAGGAGTTTTCATTAGCAGACACAGATTATAGGGTATATTTACTAAAGTGGGAGTTTGAAAAAGTGGAGATGTTGCCTATACCAACCAATCAGATTCTAGTTATCATTTATATAGTGCATTCTGCAAAATGACAGCTAGAATCTAACTGGTTGCTATAGGCAACATCTCCACTTATTCAAACCCACAATTTAGTAAATATACCCCTATGTCTCTTCTCTCCAGATTGGACATTTCCTCCTCAATGTGGCTCCAATAGGGCTAGATTTACTAAGCTGCGGGTTTGAAAAAGTGGGGATGTTGCCTATAGCAACCAATCAGATTCTAGCTTTCATATATTTAGTACCTTCTACAAAATGTCAGCTAGAATCTGATTGGTTGCTATAGGCAACATCTCCACTTTTTCAAACTCGCAGCTTAGTAAATCTAGCCCATAGGGGTAAATGTATCAAGGTGAGATTTTGCAAAATCAGCAATTTTCTCGGGAGAGTTGAAACTCGCAGATGTATGAAGCAGAGATTTCTTGCAAAATCGCCAGATTTGTGCTTCTGTCAAAATCGCTATTTGCAAAATTGCCAGAGATCAAACTCCCGACTGTTTGCCACTGCAGCTATACAAGTCTCAAATGTATGAAGCTGCGATTAAGCAAACTCAGGAGAGTTTGCTTTCAAACCTGCCAGATACAACATGCTGCATTCTAGCAGCGTGTTGTATAAACACATCACTGTTACACTGCCTGTCAGTGTAAAAACTGTGCAGAATAGATTAAAGTATAAAAAAAAAAAGCGTGGGGTCCCCCCTCTATTCATGCTTAACCCAGACCCGGCGCTCCCATTAGGCAAGGTTAGGCACTTGCCTAGGGCGCCGGGCTCTGGAGGGCGCCACAGTATTCTAAAATACTTTAAAACTGTGCGGCGACCGCTGACCATACCTGTCACGGCCGCCGCACAGCATTCAGATAGGCGGAGAGGGGGGGAAGAGGCTATTTTGTCACCACCGCCGCCTCTCTGCTCCGTCTCCTCCCCTCCACTTACTAGTGTCAGTGAGTGGAGGGGAGGAGACGGAGCAGAGAGGCGGCGGTGGTGAGACAAGGTAAGGAGAGGAGGGCGGCGATTTTTGCGGGGGGGGGGGGGCGGCGATTTTTGCGGGGGGGGGGGGGGAGCGGCGATTTTATAAAAATGCCTAGGGTGCCGTGGACCCTAGCACCGGCCCTGGCTTAACCCTAGTGCTGCCTGACTACTGCTGGTTCAAATAACTTTGGGACAGGGGCAAGCCGGACTTTTGGAAATACAAATTGTTTTTGGACTTTGTCAAGCATGGACTTTTGGAAGTATAAATTACTTTGGGACAGGGGAAAGCCAGACTTTGGATACAAATTTATTTTGGACTTGGTTTACAGCCGTTTTTGGATTGAAGGCTGCAGACAAAAGGAGAAAACTTTATCGGTGAGTATCAGGGAATTTATTATTTTTAATAAAAATATGTGGTATCAATGAGGGTGTTTACTGTATTTATTGCTGGTCTATTATTTTTAATAAATCCTAGTGGTTTTAATGAGGGTGTGGTGGCTTTTTAAACATTTTCTTTTGTGGAACTACAGGTCCCAGCCAACCGTGGTTGTCAGTGCATGTTGGCACTTGTGGTTCTCCAAGTGCCAACATGCCCTGGCTGCCGTGGGTATGCTGGTGCTTGTAGTTATACAAGCAGCAACATGTTCACACTATTTTGAGCAACCTGGCTGGCTGGGACTTGTAGTTCCACAAAACAAAATGGTGTCCGTTTATTTTTTTCACTATTTTTTGCCGATATTACCCTACTACCCACAGCCCACGGGGGTAAGAAGAGCCCTAGTGCTATCAGCACTGGGCTGGGTGTCCCTAGGAGGGGGCCCGCTCGTTTTTTTCGGCGGACCCCACTCCCTAGGGAATCCAGCCCAGTGCTAAACAGCCTGGGGTTGGTTAGTCATTATGGCAGGGGGATCCCTGCTGCGTGTCACCCCTGCTATAGTGCCTCCAACCCCCGGCTGGTTTGCCTAGTGCTGGTTAAGTGAAAACCGGGGGGACCCCACGCAAAAAAAATTTACGATTTTCTCAGAACCAGCAGTAGTCAGGCAGCACTAGGGTTAAGCAGGAATAGAGGGTTCAGATTAGTCTGCTAGCAAGAAGCCTCAACTTGGAGTTTGAGAAGAATTCACCAATATTCTCTGCCTGTTCTGGGCAGTAAGATGTTGTTTCCTCTTACTAACTTTGCTCATGATCTGAAAAATTCCTATCAAATATGCTGCAGTGTCAGGATAGGTGCAAATAACCTGTGATCTCACAGCTTCAAGATAAATCACACACCCATAACCCAATTTACATGTAATAACATAGGTAGTTGTAGTGCTAGTATACAGCGTGGATCAAATAAAATTAAGAGAATGTGATCATTACTGAGAAGCACATGGTCAGGATGGGAGAGTGTGAAGGGGGGCCAGGTCAGCATGGGAGAGTGTGAAGGGGGGCCAGGTCAGCATGGGAGAGTGTGAAGGGGGGGCCAGGTCAGCATGGCAAAGTGTGAAGGGGGGCCAGGTCAGCATGGGAGAGTGTGAAGGGGGGCCAGGTCAGCATGGGAGAGTGTGAAGGGGGCCAGGTCAGCATGGCACAGTGTGAAGGGGGTCCAAAGCAGCATGGCAGAGTTTGAAGGGGAGCCAAAGCAGCATGGCACAGGTTGATGAAAGGGGGCCAGGAGAAGGGAAGAGCAAAAGCAGCATGGTGGGCGCAGTGGTATCATAAGGAGGCACAGCATGGTGATTAAGGGGCACAGTAGTGTATGTGATGGCACAGCGGGCTTGTGGCAATATAATGTGTGTGTGGTAGGTGGTGGCTAAGTATTAATTGTGGGTCCTATTGATTTAACGCCGGGGCTGTTTGGAATTTTCTAAATGTACCCATTATTTTTTCAAATTAGGGCTCCCAACATTCCAGGATTCAGACAAGCCTCAACTAAAGAAACCAGCATCTACAGGTGGTAAAAGTGACAAGAACAGGTAGGACAGTCTGTCAAATGTTCTAAGTCTAGTGCAGACTTGGCTAACCTGTGGCACTCCAGGTGTTGTGAAACTACAAGTCCCAGCATACCCTTCCAGAAATAAGCTGCTATATATTGGCAAAGCATGCTGAGGCTTGTAGTTTCACAACACCTGGAGTGCCACAGGTTAGCCAAGCCTGGTCTAGTGGGACAATTCCGATTTTTGGTGACTGTTCTGCCCAATCTAAGGGGCAGGTCAAGACTGTGTACTATTTATATACTACCTTATGGTGCTAGCTGTCCTTCGTGGGCTGACCACTCCCCCTCTAGTGTCTGGCCTCGCCTCTATGATGGCTGACCACACCCCTTCTGGTGGGCCCCTAGCGTTGCAGTCCCCGGTGGGCCCTTCATGCCCCAGTCCGACACTGGTAGTAGGCACATAAGGATACACTAGAAATCCTAAATGCTGGGCACCAGGTAAGTAATCTTTGGGAACCGGACTGCATTCTAAGGTTTGAGTTGAATTATCCCTTAACATCATATATAAAACAATGATGCACCTTGCAGGCAAAGGCATTCTTCTGATGCCAATTCTATTGCTCAACACAAGTTAGAGAGAAGTGATGGTGTCAGGCATCACAGGCGAATGAATGACGGGTACTGTACTGGGGATTTTAAAGGTATTAGCATTAAAAACCTTGCCTTCATTTTTGATAATGCTATTGTAGCAAGAGCATCCTACTTGTGACACAGGCACCCAGCAGACATCAGTCTACAGACAACTTCTTGTTGTAAATCAAATGTACATTTATTGTTTTCATCACAATAAATGGCAACACTTCTTGTCAGGATGATGCCAGCAAACAATATCCTTTGCTTACACCTCCTGGTGACCCTAATGCTAACTAAACATTCTCCAGCTCTCTCATAACTGGCCAATTAGTTCAGCATCAGTCACCAACATAAAATGAACAACAGTCTTTTAACCCCCACTGAAACAATGCAAACCAATCACAGACTACAAATCAATAACACCCATACAGTGCACCTGTGTGTTTGTGCTGTATGGGAAAGACTGTGTGGGAATTAACTCTTTATGCAGCTTTCCCCTCCAGACTTCCCAGGACCTCACCTGTCCCTAGGCAGGAGAGCTGTGGCAAATAGGCCTCTTTGCTACATACCCTTCCCTTTAGCATCGCCAACCTTGGTGACATGGACACCACATCTCTATGAAAGAGAGATTTTTTTATAACTTTAAGAGTCCTGTCAACCTTGCCTATAAGTGCCCTAACGAGCTTATCTTCTTTTAAACTGAGAACACTGTTCCTAAACAGCAAGTCCTCTCTCGGTTTCCATTCACAGACCATACATTTCTAAAAGGACATTTGTGAGCCCCATCCAATTGTGGCTGTACTGTGACGTTGGGGTAGGTTTTCTGACACACCGCGCAAGCCCTACAAAACCTCTTAATGGCTAAGTAGACCCCAAGCCAGTAAATCCTCCGTAGAACATGTTCCCTTGTTCTCCCTTCCCCTAAGTGTTTTCCTTCAACCTGAGTTTTCTCAGAGACAGAGATGAGATGTGGAAATGAGGACTGGTAAGGTGTAAATGTAGCAGGTAGGCAGGTGGGGAGTTTGACTGGGACGGTACACCAGTCAAACTGTAACGCAGGTGTCCTAAGGCGAGCTCAGGGAGGACAAAAAACTCCCATGGAGCAGAAGGGTACATTTTCTTTCACAACATATATTGTCATATTGCCTTCCTTGTTGACAGGTTCCGCACTAACCCCAACATTATTAACCAATTTAAACACATGTTGCAAAGTCCCGTTGGTCCTCTGGTCTCGTGCCATGCTTGTTACACTCAACAACTCTGGATACTTAAAACAGTCTATCCTCTCACCAACAGGTGAGACGGGCACATCAGAGATGCCACCAGCCAATACCAATTTAGTCTATCCAGGCTTGCCAAAATGGTCCCCACGACCGAGATCCACATGCTGTGAGTTCCCTGGCAGATTCGTTAAGACTGGTCTGAGTTGCCGGCATGTCCAGTCAGAACCGTTCAAAGCGGACCTCTTTCCAATCATGTTTAAGGGGTTTAATGCACTCTGCTTGGACACAAAAGCTGTCCACACCTGAAACGCCTTTGGTTCAACAATTTCACAGCTGGACAATGTCCAATAGTAGCACCACAAAGCATCCCTGGACGGACAGCGCCATGTGGTACCATGGGCCGGGCCGTGCTGGGAGTGACCTCGGGCCGGACAGTGCTGGGAGTGACCTCGGGCTGAGCCGTGACAAGCTCTTGTTTCAGATCAGCATTCTCTTGGTCTTTCTCCATTACTAGCTCTTTAAGAGCTTCTACTGCTTTTCCTCTTTCTTCATTCTCCACTGCTATGTCTTTAAGAACTTTCACTGCTATTTCCTATGCTTCAAACAGTTCTCGGAATTAATTTCTCAAGGACTCAGAAACAACGTCTTGGACTTTTATCTTTTCAGCACACTGCTGAATTGAGTCCCTCAACTCTTTCTCCAGCCAGGAGATTTCTTCTCTAAAAGTCCTCTCCATGCGATCATACTCTGCCATGTCTACATAATCTTCTATGAAAGTTTTCTCCAAAGAATCGTACTGTTTCCTGGCCACATAGTCTGACCTAGGTAACACCAAGCTTGTGCAAAGAGCATGAGATTTTTCAACTTCTTTTGCATTCTGTAAACTACCATACTTTTGGAGGTTGGGTGGACAGCTGTGTGTTGGCTGTCCTTGGTGACCCCACTTCTAACACCACTTGTAGCAAAAGCATCCTTCTTGTGACACAGGCACCCAGCAGACATCAGTACACCAACAACTTCTTGTTGTAAATCAAATGTACATTTATTGTTTGCATCACAATAAATGGCAACACTTCCTGTCAGGATGACACCAGCAAGCAATACCCTTTGCTTACACCTCATGGTGACCCTAATGGTAACTAAACATACTCCAGCACTCTCATAATTGGCCAATTAGTTCAGCATCAGTCACCAACATAAAATGAACAACAGTCACCAATGGCCTTATATCTCTGCTATACGGAGAGCTGAGAGTCCCTGACTCAAACACCCAAGATTCCCATGAGTGAGCCTGGGAGGAGGATCTGGGAGGTCCTCTGGATGGGAAAGATTGGGATGAAATAAAAGCCAACACGGCCTCTAGCTGTGTGAAGCTGAAAGAAAATGCCTATAAGCTTCTTTATCGATGGTATTTGGTCCTGACCAGATTACAAAAAATCTTCCCGGATTCATCCAGTTCATGTTGGAGATGATGCTCGTCGGAAGGGTCCTTCCTCCATATTTGGTGGCAGTGCCCCAAGCTTGCCCCATTCTGGTTGGAACTACGGAACATCGCATCTCAGATTCTGCAGATTGACATCCCGGTCTCTCCCAGATTTTTCCTTCTCCCACTTGGAATTCCATCCACAACTAAACACCAAACAAAACGAACATAGTTGAACTGAACATAGTTTCTGCAGCACTGTGTCAAATTGCAACTAATTGGAAACAACCTACCGCGCCTACTATGCAGACAATTATTAACAGAGTTTGGCACTCATACAAAATGGAATTTATGACATGCATACTGCGCAATACCTCTAAATCATTTAATAAGGTCTGGGAGCCGTGGATGTCATTTTTTCAAATCCAAATTCTGTTTGCCCTATGACTCCTCTAAAACACTCCACTTGATATTCCCCCCTCAACCCGCTACCATTCACCCCCCCCCCCCCCACCACCACCCCCCACTTCTTTTCTATCTCTTGCTTTGCTTTCTTTTTCTTTTCTTCTATTGGCGGTCTGCCACACCGTCTCCTAATCTATCTTGCCCACTTTTCTCTGACTGGCCTCTCTTTCTGTTTCTTTTTTCTTCTATCCTTATAGCTAAAATTTGGTCAATATCAAGACTCTTCTCATTATGACATACAATGATTGTATTAGTCCCTGAACATGTATAACATGTTTGTAACAGATTTTGTCTTGGACTGATGCTCATCATTGACCTTCTCAAAAATAAAACTTTAAAAAAAAAAAAAGATTTGAGCATAAAAATGAACAACAGTCTTTTAACCCCCACTGAAACACTGCAAACCAATCACAGACAACAAATCAATACCACCCATATGGTGAACCTGTGTGGTTGTCTGTTATGGGTAAGACTGTGTGGGAATTAACTCTGTATGCAGCTTTCCCCTGCAGACTCCCCGGGACCTCACCTGTCCCTAGGCAGGAGAGCTGTTGCAAATAGGCCTCTTTGTTACACTATCTATATAAATGTTGTATAATTTATTATGCATATAGTTCACTCTTCTGCAATGGACTAATTAAAATGCCCTTTACCTTTCCCCAAGTCTTCTCAAATACAGAGAAAGTGACTGGGAGGGGAAAAAGGGTGGGAAATAGTTAAAGAATATTGGTTCTTGGTTATACCAAATATCTTCTAAATAGCAAAGTGGTTCTTTGTTATACCAAATATCTTCTAAATATCAAAGTGCCGATCCAGTATCTTTTCATTGTACTTGGATGTTAGTTTGAGCAAAATATTATTATTTATGATTTCTTGCATAGGTCTTTACATGGGATGACTTTTATAGCTGTTCATCGCAGCAAAGCATACTTTGATGAAATCACCAGAAAGAGTGAAGAAACGCGTGAAGCCTGACTTCTCTTTATATAATGCTGCAAGATTTGTATACTACAGTTGGATTGGGTTTTCCACATTTGGATACAACTACTTTTGGGTTAAAATGATTTGCAGTAAATAGATCCTCCACGGTTCACTTCTTATCTGTATTTCCTAACTCTCATCTTTAGGATGGTTGAGTGATGACAACATACATTGTGAGATATGATCATTGTCCAACCATACTTAAAGTCTGTCCTGAGTAACGTCTTAACAAATGTTGTTAACTTGTTAACATCTTATAGTGCTTTAACAAATGTTGATCAGGCTATGCACTCTTTTAGTGCATATATTCTGGGAACTTCAGCCAATTAAGTCTAAAAAGGCTTAATTGTCCATGAAAATTGAAGCATATGTGGACACCTCGACTGTACAGACAACAGGAAAACCCACACAAAGTCCCCCACGCTTGTTGTGAACAGGTAAAGTTGATAATTACTGTAACTTTAATTCCACACTGAGGACACATAACATTACTGTTCAAAAATGTTTTTAAAAAAAGCCATAAATCTTTGTCTCAATTTAACATACAGAACAAATCTTGTAATGAGAATTACACTAAGCAAAAGAAGTGTTGGGGTACCAAGGCTTGGTGCCCCTATTATCGATCTCTGATAACCTGATTTCCTTTTAGCATTAACAGTCAGCTGGAGAGGAGGAAGTGAAACACAAACAAGTTGTTGTAGTTTCTGAGTAAGCTCTGAGGGTCTTCTCAGACTGCTCCTTTATTTATACCTAAGCTTGCGTATTAACCGGTTAACAACAAGTACATATAAGCACAAACCTTTCTTTGCGACAGTAAGTACATATAAGGAAATCTCTTTAGCTCAGCAAATATTTCTTTGCAACAATAAATGCATATAAGGCAACATCCTTTGTCCAGTGCTGTGAAAATATTTTTCAGGCCGTTTGTTTTTAGTCTTGAATCCTGCAATTGTCTCTGGTCCATGAGAAACACTTGTTTTCTTCAAGGGCATAGTTCTCATATCTGTAGTTATAGTTTTTTTAAGGTATTTAACACATATATTTGTACTTTTAATAACTATTCATTGTTTTATACTCTCACAATCCCCTCTTTTTATTTTTTACCAATGACTGTAACAAGGGGTTTGTTTTATGATGCTGCTATTTAATGAGATTCCCAGAGCTACAGGTAGGTGCAGTTAATAAGCTACTGATAATTTCAAAAGTAAATTGTCAAAGAACCTTATCCATTCAAGGATTGTAGCGGAATGAAAGTGAAGTCAGCTTATCAGAAGACGTAATAAGGTACCACAGCAATGGAATTGGAAACTCACAATAATGCTAACATTTCCTATTTGAATGTGACAATATCCAAAATAAATAAAAATGGTTATAAATTACATTGGTGCATGCCAGTGAAACACAAAATAATTCAATTCACACCTAAGTCTTAAAGTTAATTTTATTATTTTATGCAGAATGCAGATCTAAAACTTTACAAATGGTGAACCAAGATATTTTTTTAAATATTCAATTTTCAATCTGAGAATATGCAATGATAAGGAAATACTTGGAGACGTGCTTCCGTGGGTGAAAATAGTGCATAAAAAAAAATAAGAATTTATACAGTTGGAACATTGTCAACACCAGAAATGCAAGATTTATGGCTGAATTTATAACAATATGTTTAAGCAGTATATGCTGCAATAATTTGTGTAAATTTTAGCCAGTATGTGGCATCAGCACAAAGCGTTTAGTAGTAAAGAGCAATCAGCTTTGAATGAATCGACATTTTGAGCATGGGAAATAATTAACAATGGCAACAACGTAGTAAACTGCACCATAATCAAATGGTCGTTTGCCTCCAAGGTAGATTGGGCATTTCAGCAACAATCAGAACTACATATTGATAACATGCCTCCGCCTTGGCCAGTTAGTATTGAAATTAAAGCTAGCACTCCTCTAACAATCTTAAAAACTTTTGCAACTCTTCTTAACTTTGATTTCTTCTTTTTCAGCACTGGCTGGTAAGGTGTATACTCTACACGATAGAGAACTTGGCCCTGGAAAATAATACATAAACACATATATAGTATATGCTATTGATTATTTGTCATTCCTACAGAATAAGTGTATCGATAGTGGATAAGTCATTCTGACTCTTATTATCTCCTCTGCCAGTGTGGGGAGAATCATGTCTAGTGTTAATACTAACGGTGATAGTGGTAACTACATCTCACACACATCTGGGCATTTTTAAACATAATCACAAAGGAGTGTTTATCTAAAGCAATGTCAATCTGTGAACACAATAATGTGTAGGTGATTGCCAGTCCTTGTCTTCGCATGTATTTATTTGTACATCGATGATAGCTTGCTCTCCCCGTGTTTGCGTGGGTTTCCTCCAGGTGCTCTGGGTTCCTCCCACACTCCAAAAACATACTGGTAGGTTAATTGGCTGCTATCAAATTGACCTAGTGTGTGTGTATGTGTGTGTGTGTGTGTGTGTGTGTGTTAGGAAATTTAGGCAGTAAGCTTCAATGGGGCAGGGACTGATGTGAGTGAGTTCTCTGTACAGCGCTGCGGAATTAGTGGCGCTATATAAATAAATGATGATGTTAATGATATGGCTACAATGTATTTTCACAGGAAAGAACTCTTGTTTGATTTAGAATTCTGCTTTTCATCTTATTTGTTTACCTAACTTAATAAGGCTGCGTGTATATATGAGTCTTTTTAATCCGTCTCTCCTACCTCCATAATGTTTTTTAAAAGGGGAATGGAGGAGAGTCAGATACCGACATAGAGATCGTTGTGTTACCAAAATAAATGGTGATGCAAGGACTGGGTAAAATGATTTCCCTCTTTCACTGTATATTGGTAAAATCTCTATATGAGTGTCTATCTCTTCTCTATTCATGTGTCAACAAATGGAATGAAAATTATGCTAAGCCATAGGTCATATACTGTAACAATCTGACATTATTTGGTACTAAAACTGAAGCATATGGAGATCTTAAAGTCTCTCCAACACCCTAAAGCATTTTACTTTGATCCTACTATTTATTAGATGGTCATTCATTTTATCTGGTCTTCTTCTCCTAATATTACTCATAGATTTATTTCATACTATAATCTCAACCCTAGATAAATGAAGTACAGTCCTTACGTTCTTCCATCTAGGCTTATTAGTAGACAAAGTGTGACTGCATTTGATGTGTAAATTAAACTTGAATTTACAGAATGATGTACATGCAAGATGATGGTTCACGCATAATCATTCTTTTACTGGTACAAAAATATTTTCACCATTAGCTCTTTAATGAGATGAATTTTATAAATGTAAACCATCAATTCAAATTTGGGATGTTCTCTAAAACTTCAGTAGCCAAATAGGTGTAGCCCCGTACTTGTTATCTTTATAGAGTAAGCCGGTGAATCACCGCTTCACAGTGAGCTCTTAAGAGTTATCAATGAATATCCCAGTGCTGTGCTGTTGTTTTTTTGGTTTATTTTTTGTAAAATATAGAACTCATTTTACACAACTCTAAGAACAATTTACATCCACTTACTGTTTATGGGACTTTTAGAGAATATCCTCCATTGTGACTACCGACTTAAGAGTAATTGTTCAGTAAACTTTCACTCACCTCTTTATAGGTGTTCATTATTTCAAGACCGTGGGTGTCTTCTCCAAAATAGTATTTTGCCTGTTGAAAGCGTAACGCATGTTACAAGTGAATCTAGAACTCTGAACAAAGTTGAAAGGAACATGGATATACAGTATGGACCTGACTCAATAAGGAAAGAAAAGCAAGAAAAAGAAGTAACTTTGCACCTTGGCAAAACCATGTTGCATTGGAGGGGGAAGTAAATTTAAAATTTGGGAACAGATTTATAGTTGGTGTAGGGCATGTCCTAGATCAACTCTACATTTCAGTGTAAACATAAAGCTATCAAGTATTTGTGTGCTACATGAAAAAACAGCCAGTATTTAACTTATGTGCCAGAAAATAAACATATTTGCACCCCTTGCATTGCAAGATGGTTTGTTCAGGTGAAAATGTACTCCTTTTTTTGCCTTTCTCTCCTTAATGAATGAATGGTCCTCTATGTACCAACAACTGGATTGTGCCATTGACTACCAATTTAGCCCCATTTGTTTGCATATATAATTATCTAAGAATATTCTCTTTTTTATTTTATTCAGCTTATGGCCTTACCTGTGAAAATGTCCATAGGATGTTCTGCAAACAGTGATTTGTGCACTGAATTTATAGATACAACACAACACATTTTTATTAGTTACGTTTTCTATACACCCTGCAGGAAACTCCCTTCTATTTTTTTAAGAAATTTCCATAATGATAGCCTTCCTGATTCAATAACCACATTCACTGGTGATAATATACAGTGCATAAACACACAGTTTACTACCTTAGAAAAGTACCTACATTTCAGTAAATTGCTTTACAATACAGAATATATAATGTATACTCAAAGAAATATTACACAGATGATACTGTAATGTTGAGGATCATGCTTAATTTGACAAGACATGATTTTTACATGGAAAAAACCGTAACCAATCAAATCCATAAAACACCTCTATAAAAAAACATTAAAAAATGAACTTTGTTACTGAAGCGTTCATCGGTGGATTTAATGGCAATGTAAAACATGTTTCAGCAGAGGAACTAAAATCCATTTGAGGGGACTCCATGCAGATTGTGAAGAGAGCCCAGCATAGGCGGATCATCCATTAGACAACCCATGCCCCTACCTAGAGCCCAGTGGACAATGAGAGGCCCTGCATAACCTAACTTGGTTTTATGTGGGGTTTTTGTCAAATGGAGGAGGTAAACCTGGGCTCAAACTAGTATCTTGCTTAGGACCTCATGGGGCCTTAATCAGTCTCTGGTACCGAGAGAGGTATTAAACTGGTTTATTGCATTAAGTACATTTGATAGTGAGGGTTACTCAAGCTGCTTAGCAGGATCAATGATGAATGTGGACATCTGTTTGGGACTCCAATCATATCCTTGCACATCACTATCCTGACTAGGGTGCCAAAAGGAGCGCTGCATTTGGTCCATACACTTGTAGGGATTATGCATTTTGGGGGTCATTTAGGAAAACTAATGCAAAGGGAAAAGCGATTCCAATAGTAGCCAATGTACGTGTTTTTTTTTAAACTTATTTTATACCCTGCACTAGAAAAATTACAAAATCTGTGGCACCCAGTTTGTAAAACTGTAGGGAGGATTAGCCAAAACACTCAAAGTATAAAATGCTGTTATATGCAGTTCTCATTGCTAAAGGAAATGTCAATTTATGCATTACAATTACACATATCATTATAATATAAAATGGTAAATGTTTTAAAAATATGTTAGACTGGAGGCCAGATTATTTCAGGTTTGTGGTGCCCAGGAGACAAATGTAGATAGAGCAGATTGTTTATTGAATTTAGGATCATTAGCAGGCTTCAGGAAGTAGATCTAAGGTGATAAGTGTGGTGTATTACAGAGGTCAGAAGTCTTCACAGATAACTGAGCTGTCTTGGTAATTGAAGCTTCTGCCCAATGTTCTCCAACAATTACCCTTCTTTCATTGACTTCGCCTTTTGCAGCCAACCTAGCCATAACCATAATAATGTTGTGGTAAACAATATTTATCCACAATTTAACCAAAATTTCACAAATTGTAACTCAGTGGTAAAGGTTAACTTACCTCTTTTTTGGGCCAGAATTTGCAGATGTCCGCATGTGTAGATGTTGCTGATGATGATGTGTGATCTCAGAACTGAAAGTCTAGATTTTGGCTTGCAGATATATTAATGTGGGAATTTTTTTTTATTTTTAAAAAGTTTAAAATCAGATTCAATTTATTAAGAAATAAAGATTTTTTTTTACAAAATTTAGTTTACTAAAACGTGCTTTATTAAGTAATAAAGCATTCATTAAATGGTTTTATTTCCATTCTGAGTGAGTTATTGTAAGCAGTAACCCTTTGATGTATAGGATGAGAAAAAATATCTTATCAACAGCGAAAACTATTCACCCTTTGATAAACTGGCCCTAAAGTGAGCAGAGAACACCAAGTACTATAAAAAGGTATGTTTAAAACTAGGGATGAGCGCGCTCGGATTTCTGAAATCCGAGCCCACCCGAACGTTGCGGATCCGAGTCGGATCCGAGACAGATCCGGGTATTGGCGCCAAATTCAAAAGTGAAACTGAGGCTCTGACTCATAATCCCGTTGTCGGATCTCGCGATACTCGGATCCTATAAATTCCCCGCTAGTCGCCGCCATCTTCACTCGGGCATTGATCAGGGTAGAGGGAGGGTGTGTTAGGTGGTCCTCTGTGCTGTTTAGTTCTGTGCTGTTTAGTGCTGTGCTGTTTAGTGCTGTGCTGTTTAGTGCTGTGCTGTGCTGTGCTGTGCTGTGCTGTGCTGTGCTGTGTTCTGCAGTATCAGTCCAGTGGTGCTGTGTGCTGTGCTCTGTCCTTCTGAGGTCAGTGGTGCTGCTGGGTCCTGTGCTGTGTCCTGTTCAGTCCAGTGGTGCTGTGTCCTGTGCTCTGTG
Source organism: Mixophyes fleayi (assembly GCF_038048845.1). Classification (NCBI taxonomy): domain Eukaryota; kingdom Metazoa; phylum Chordata; class Amphibia; order Anura; family Limnodynastidae; genus Mixophyes; species Mixophyes fleayi. The sequence goes on along the minus strand of NC_134412.1, from coordinate 15,853,589 downwards.
CTTCTAAGGGCATAGTTATTTCCCCAATATTCCCCTGTGTTTAAAAAAATAAAAAAAAGTTTTTTTTATAAAATACCAAAAACTACTTTAATATTTTTTAATTACCACAAAATTTTCACAACCAATCCTGCAGTATAAGCCCATTGGTACTGCAATATTACCAAGTTCACACATTCAGCAGTAAAAGTCCAGTGGTACTGCAATATTACAAAGTTTACACATTCTGCAGTATCAGTCCAGTGGTGCTGTGTCCTGTGCTCTGTCCTGCTGAGTTCCGTAGTGCTGCTGGGTCCTGTGCCGTGTCCTGTTCAGTCCAGTGGTGCTGTGTCCTGTGCTCTGTGCTTCTAAGGGCATAGTTATTTCCCCATTATTCCCAAGTTTGTAAAAAATAAAAAAAAAGTAAAAAAAAATAAAAAATTTAAAAAAAAAAAAAATATATAATAATTATAACCAAATTTGCAAAACCAATCCAGCATTATAAGTCCATTGGTACTGCAATATTACCAAGTTCACACATTCAGCAGTAAAAGTCCAGTGGTACTGCAATATTACAAAGTTTACACATTCTGCAGTATCAGTCCAGTGGTGCTGTGTCCTGTGCTCTGTCCTGCTGAGTTCCGTAGTGCTGCTGGGTCCTGTGCCGTGTCCTGTTCAGTCCAGTGGTGCTGTGTCCTGTGCTCTGTGCTTCTAAGGGCATAGTTATTTCCCCATTATTCCCAAGTTTGTAAAAAATAAAAAAAAAGTAAAAAAAAATAAAAAATTCAAAAAAAAAAAAAAATATATAATAATTATAACCAAATTTGCAAAACCAATCCAGCATTATAAGTCCATTGGTAGTGGTACTGCAATATTACCAAGTTCACACATTCTGCAGTATCTTGTGCTACATATAATGGAGACCAAAAATTTGGAGGATAAAGTAGGGAAAGATCAAGACCCACTTCCTCCTAATGCTGAAGCTGCTGCCACTAGTCATGACATAGACGATGAAATGCCATCAACGTCGTCTTCCAAGCCCGATGCCCAATCTCGTAGTACCGGGCATGTAAAATCCAAAAAGCCCAAGTTAAGAAAAAGTAGCAAAAAGAGAAACTTAAAATCATCTGAGGAGAAACGTAAAGTTGCCAATATGCCATTTACGACACGGAGTGGCAAGGAACGGCTTAGGCCCTGGCCCGTGTTCATGACTAGTGGTTCAGCTTCACCCACGGATCTTAGCCCTCCTCCTCCTCCCCCCCCCTACAAAAAATTGAAGAGAGTTATGCTGTCAGCAACAAAACAGCAAACAACTCTGCCTTCTAAAGAGAAATTATCACAAATCCCCAAGGCGAGTCCAAGGGTGTTGGTGGTTGTCAAGCCTGACCTTCCCATCACTGTACGGGAAGAGGTGGCTCGGGAGGAGGCTATTGATGATGTAGCTGGCGCTGTGGAGGAACTTGATGATGAGGATGGTGATGTGGTTATTGTAAATGAGGCACCAGGGGGGGAAACAGCTGATGTCCATGGGATGAAAAAGCCCATCGTCATGCCTGGTCAGAAGACCAAAAAATGCACCTCTTCGGTCTGGAGTTATTTTTATCCAAATCCAGACAACCAATGTATGGCAATATGTAGCTTATGTAAAGCTCAAATAAGCAGGGGTAAGGATCTTGCCCACCTAGGAACATCCTCCCTTATACGTCACCTGAATAACCTTCATAGTTCAGTGGTTAGTTCAGGAACTGGGGCTAGGACCCTCATCGGTACAGGGACACCTAAATCCCGTGGTCCAGTTGGATACACACCAGCAACACCCTCCTCGTCAACTTCCTCCACAATCTCCATCAGATTCAGTCCTGCAGCCCAAGTCACCAGCCAGACTGAGTCCTCCTCAATACGGGATTCATCCGAGGAATCCTGCAGCGGTACGCCTACTACTGCCACTGCTGCTGTTGCTGCTGTTAGTCGGTCATCTTCCCAGAGGGGAAGTCGTAAGACCGCTAAGTCTTTCACCAAACAATTGACCGTCCAACAGTCGTTTGCCATGACCACCAAATACGATAGTAGTCACCCTATTGCAAAGCGTATAACTGCGGCTGTAACTGCAATGTTGGTGTTAGACGTGCGCCCGGTGTCCGCCATCAGTGGAGTGGGATTTAGAGGGTTGATGGAGGTATTGTGTCCCCGGTACCAAATCCCCTCGAGATTCCACTTCACTAGGCAGGCGATACCAAAAATGTACAGAGAAGTACGATCAAGTGTCCTCAGTGCTCTTAAAAATGCGGTTGTACCCACTGTCCACTTAACCACGGACATGTGGACAAGTGGTTCTGGGCAAACGAAGGACTATATGACTGTGACAGCCCACTGGGTAGATGCATCCCCTTCCGCAGCAACAGCAACAGCTGCATCAGTAGCAGCATCTACAAAATGGCTGCTCATGCAAAGGCAGGCAACATTGTGCATTACAGGCTTTAATAAGAGGCACAACGCTGCCAACATATTAGAGAAAATGAGGGAAATTATCTCCCAGTGGCTTACCCCACTTAGACTCTCATGGGGATTTGTGGTGTCAGACAATGCCAGTAACATTGTGCGGGCATTAAATATGGGCAATTTCCAGCACGTCCCATGTTTTGCCCACACCATTAATTTGGTGGTGCAGCATTACCTCAAGAGTGACAGGGGTGTGCAGGAGATGCTTGCGGTGGCCCGCAAAATTGCTGGACACTTTCGGCATTCAGCCAGTGCCTACCGCAGACTAGAGGCACATCAAAAAAGCTTGAACCTGCCCTGCCATCACCTCAAACAAGAGGTTGTGACGCGCTGGAACTCCACCCTCTATATGCTGCAGAGGATGGAGGAGCAGCAAAAGGCCATTCAGGCCTACACAGCCACCTACGACATAGGCAAAGGAGTGGGGATGCGCCTGAGTCAAGCGCAGTGGAGACTGATTTCCGTGTTGTGCAAGGTTCTGCAGCCATTTGAACTTGCCACACGAGAAGTCAGTTCCGACACTGCCAGCTTGAGTCAGGTCATTCCCCTGATCAGGCTGTTGCAGAAGCAGCTGGAGAAAGTGAGGGAGGAGCTGGTAAGCCATTGCGATTACAGCAAGCATGTAGCTCTTGTGGATGTAGCCCTTCGTACGCTTTGCCAGGATCCGAGGGTGGTCACTCTTTTAAAGTCAGAGGAATACATTCTGGCCACCGTGCTCGATCCTCGGTTTAAAGCGTATGTTGTGTCTCTGTTTCCGGCGGACACAAATCTACAGCGGTGCAAAGACCTGCTGGTCAGGAGATTGTCCTCTGAAGAGGACCGTGACATGCCAACAGCTCCACCCTCATTTTCTTCCACATCTATGGCTGCGAGGAAAAAGCTCAGTTTTCCCAAAAGAGGCACTGGCGGGGATGCTGATAACATCTGGTCCGGACTGAAGGACCTGCCAACCATTGCAGACATGTCTACTCTCGCTGCATTGGATGCTGTGACAATAGAAAAAATTGTGGATGATTACTTTGCTGACACCATCCAAGTAGACATGTCAGACAGTCCATATTGTTACTGGCAGGAAAAAAAGGCAGTTTGGAAGCCCCTGTACAAACTGGCTCTATTTTACCTGAGTTGTCCCCCCTCCAGTGTGTACTCGGAAAGAGTTTTTAGTGCAGCGGGGAACCTGGTCAGTGAGCGGCGAAGGAGGTTGCTTCCTCACAACGTTGAAAAAATGATGTTTATAAAAATGAATAATCAATTCCTCAATGAAGTACAGCACTGCCCTCCAGATACTACAGTGGTTGTGGAGTCCAGCGGGGACGAATTGATAATGTGTGATGAGGAGGAAGTACACACTGTAGGGGGAGAGGAATCAGAGGTTGAGGATGAGGACGACATCTTGCCTCAGTAGAGCCTGTTTAGTCTGTACAGGGAGAGATGAATAGCTTTTTTGGTGTGGGGGCCCAAACAAACCAATCATTTCAGTCAAAGTTGTTTGGTAGGCCCTGTCGCTGAAATGATTGGTTTGTTAAAGTGTGCATGTCCTATTTCAACAGCAGACCTCTCAACTGCAGCTCATCCCTCCTCTGCGGGGATAATGTCTCCTGTGCTCTGACACGTCACTCTGTGTACTCTCAGCCTCAGGATCTGACACTACAGCTACCATGCCTCTTGTAGCAGCCCTCACTCCAGGGCCTCTTCCATGTGCAGTGTCCCCCTCTCTCTTGGGTTCACTATAGTGGCATGGAGTTCTCCCCCTCATCCAGGGCACACATTCCTTGCTCTGGCTCAGTCACCACGCTCAGACTTCCAGGCAATGCTGGGGGAGCCTGGGAGCTTCCACCCCAGGTCCCCAGCTACAACTCTCCTCTCCTGTGTCTTCTCTCTCTTTCTGACACTTTAAAGATCGTGCCTTTAAATGAAAAAGTCAGTCTTGATTGCACGACTATGTGCAAGTGCAACAGGGACATTTTTTTGGGTTTACAAAGTCAAACAGTAACACTACGACCCTGTCTGTCTGGGGTCTGTCAATGACGAATTGTCTGGAGCATGTTTTGAGGAGGTATTGTGGCCCCGGTATCAAATTGGGTACCGGGGCCACCCCACTATGCAGTCCAGATACTTGTTTGGTGGAATTCCGACACGTGGAGGGTTTTTTAATTATATTGTGGCCTCGGTACCAAATTGTGTACCGGGGCCACCACACTACGCAGTCAAGATACTTGTTTGGTGGAATTCAGACCAGTTGAGGGTTTTATTATTATATTGTGTGGACCACTCTATCTATACCACACTACAACTCTATACCACTCTATTTCCTACTTTAATTCTATTTAATTCTATTTCCTACTTTAATTCTATTACTAATTAATTAACATAAAGAGGAACAAAAAAAACCAATTTTACCAAAAGTATAATATGACTTAGACTTACAAACACTACACTTGAAAGATCGTGCCTTTAAATGAAAAAGTAAGTCTTCATTGCACGACTATGTGCAACAGGGACAGTTTTTTTCTTTACAAAGTCAACTAATAACACTTGGACCCTGTCTGTCTTTAACATACTTAATGGGATCTCAATGACGAATTGTCTGTAGCATGTTTGGAGGAGGTATTGTGGCCCCGGTATCAAGTTGGGTACCGGGGCCACCCCACTACGCAGTCCAGATACTTGTTTGGTGGAATTCTGACACGTGGAGGGTGTATTTATTTTATTGTGGCCCCGGTACCAAATTGTGTACCGGGGCCACCACACTACGCAGTCAAGATAGATAGATGCGTATCATAGATAAAGTACATTCAGTGGTGTGGGGCAAATTGAAAAATATTCAAAATGCACTGACATTATCAAAAACAAGAGGTTGTCACACGCTAAAACTCCAACATGTATATGATGGAGAGGATGGAGGAGCAGCCGTATGTGTAGTGTAATGCAGACCTGTTGAAGGTTTTTTATATATTTTATTGTGGTGCCCAGTGCCCACTCCTCTACGCAGTCCAGGTACATTTATTGGTGCGAATCAAACAAGTTGATGGTTTTCTTATTATATATATTGTGGTGACCCACTCCTCTACGCAGTCCAGGTACATTTATTGGTGCGATTCATAAAAGTTCAGGGTTTTTAATATATTGTGGTGACCCACTCCTCTACGCAGTCCAGGTACATTTATTGGTGCGATTCATAAAAGTTCAGGGTTTTTAATATATTGTGGTGACCCACTCCTCTACGCAGTCCAGGTACATTTATTGGTGCGAATCAAACAAGTTGATGGTTTTCTTATTATATATATTGTGGTGACCCACTCCTCTACGCAGTCCAGGTACATTTATTGGTGCGATTCATAAAAGTTCAGGGTTTTTAAGATATTGTGGTGACCCACTCCTCTACGCAGTCCAGGTACATTTATTGGTGCGAATCAAACAAGTTGATGGTTTTCTTATTATATATATTGTGGTGACCCACTCCTCTACGCAGTCCAGGTACATTTATTGGTGCGATTCATAAAAGTTCAGGGTTTTTAATATATTGTGGTGACCCACTCCTCTACGCAGTCCAGGTACATTTATTGGTGCGAATCAAACCAGTTGATGGTTTTCTTATTATATATATTGTGGTGACCCACTCCTCTACGCAGTCCAGGTACATTTATTGGTGCGATTCATAAAAGTTCAGGGTTTTTAATATATTGTGGTGACCCACTCCTCTACGCAGTCCAGGTACAATTATTGGTGCGAATCATAAAAGTTCAGGGTTTTTAATATATATTGTGGTGACCCACTCCTCTACGCAGTCCAGAAAGATACCTTGTTGCAACGTTTTGGACTAATAACTATATTGTGAGGTGTTCAGAATACACTGTAAATTAGTGGAAATGCTTGTTATTGAATGTTATTGAGGTTAATAATAGCCTAGGAGTGAAAATAAGCCCAAAAACTTGATTTTTAAACTTTTTATGTTTTTTTCAAAAAAAATCCGAATCCAATACCTTAAATCCGAACCGAGACCTTTCGTCAAGTGTTTTGCGAGACAAATCCGAACCTCAAAAATAACGAAAATCCGGATCCAAAACACAAAACACGAGACCTCAAAAGTCGCCGGTGCACATCCCTATTTAAAACCCAAAACACTACTGGACAACTATAAATCCATTTATAGTGTGTACATTTTGCCACTAAACACTTCCATTTTCCTTTGGGAGAAGCTTCTCAAAACTAATTTCTCCAGGTCTTAATACATGAAATCCCTTCAACTATGTTAGGTCAATTATCATAAAACGAATTTTGACATCACCTTAGCCAGCCTGTCCCTCGTTGCTCACAAAATGTGGAGCATAACAATATGTACTTTTATAGCCTGTCACGAATATCTGGGAAATAGTAATGAGTCCTGTATACCTGCAGATGATAATACTCAAACTAAGGCGCGGAGTCTAATGGTAGATGCTTCTCACCATGACTCTAGAAGAGAGCATGGGCTTTGACACACCTATTACCGCAGGTCGCGATTCGCAGAGCGATTGAGGCAGAAATATAGGTGGAGCCAGATATAGATGCAAAACAACAAAAATAGGCAAAGTTTACTGAGGACAATAACAATAAGGAAGTTCGTTGATTTATTAAGATAATAACTCAAAGTACTAGTAGATAAATTACTAATACAGCACAGTTGAATAGAAACAATTATGATGAAACATTAGCTGATCCGTTCAGGTCCAGGTTTCCCAAACCCAGTCCTCAGGGCTCCCCACCAGTGCAGGTTTTCTGGATAACATGTGACATAATTAGGACCACCTGTGGATCTGTTAAATGTGTCAGTCAGTAATGAATACACCTGTGCTCCAGCATGGAGATATGGAAAACCTGCACTGTTGGGGAGCCCTGAGGACTGGGTTTGGGAAACCCTGGTTTAGGTGGTAACTCAGAGCAACAACAGATGCATTACTGATACAACACAGTTCAATAGCAACAAGTATGATGAAACATTAGCTGATCCGTTTAGCTGGTAACTCAGAGCAACAGCAGATCAATTACTGGTACAGCAATAGTTCAATAGAAACGAAGATGATGAAGCATTAGCTGATTCTTGTAGATGGTAACTCAGAGCGACAGCAGATGAATTACTGATACAGCACAGTTCAATAGACACAAGTATGATGAAGCATTAGCTGATCCATTTAGATGGTAACTCAGAGCAACAGCAGCTGAATTACTGATACAGCACAGTTCAATAGGAGCAGATATGATGAAGAACTATATATCACACAATTATATACATACATATGGCGCTGTCTCTACGCACATGAGATAGAGGATGGACGTTGCTGACAAAATCTTCTAAACAGTGGATAAGGGATGACCTTCATATACACTGCTGAATATAGAAGTAGATGCAGACACAATTACAGACACTGATTATACTTTAGCTTAAACAATAGTGTTTGAACCCCCATCTGCGCCCTCCATTGAAGTAAATGGTTTATGTCTTATTTTAGCTTGGCAGGGCAATACGGCTGTTCCTTCTTGAATAAGATTAAATGCCGAGAATTATGCTCCATATTTTTAATGAACATGAATAAAAAAACATTTAGCGAAAAAATAATGCATAATCCTAGGTACTGCACATACATTTTCCATTAAAAATGTACATTTTACTTGCATGAATCACTTTCTTGAGGCGAAAGCCCTTAACATTCCCAGCTATAAAAAGCTCTTTTATGGCACAATGTTGGTTTATTGGTCATATGGGTTGGTTATGTTATCATATAGTATTTCCAATGAATTCCACATAACAGGTTCTGCAAAGCATAACAAAAAGTACAATGCGGAGTTTGTATTTCTTTAGTCTTAGCAGTGTTTGTTATTTGATTTTTCGTGCAGATAACTGGCCTCAGTGGAGGCTTTTGTTAGAGCCCTTGTATATTTAGTGGGAACAATGTATAACATCTGGAGGTAAATATAGGAGGTGTACCTGTAATTTAATCTCGGTTATTATGTAAGAGTTTAACTAACATGACTAAGGCTGATAGTTTTATCATTTTATATTGTTTTACTATTTTGTGTACTGTGTTTTATATATTTATTGGCTTATTATAATGTATCGTTTTTTACTTAGCCTCAATCACAGACATATACAAACTGAGGCTCTTCCACAAGATTTCGGCTATTGCAAGTAAAAGAATTTCATACTGCTACATACATCATACATTTACAACATTACATACAGTGTGCTCAAGTGACCTTTCCTAGTCCCTCGCCAGACCACAAGACTGCAATTGACCTGACTGTGTCACCTTCATTTTCTACAGAACACGTAGCGTGGGAATTTTTTTTATTTATTTTGCAGTAAGAGGCTTCTTTAATGCTTCGAATGTCATTGCTGTAGAATTTATGGCAAACAAACAATTAGGATGTTATCATTGTATATCCTTCTGTGACACACACTCAATAGCACTTTGTAATTAGTTGCGGTTAACAGCCATAGCCTCGGTAAGTAGAAATTAACCTGCTACGAATATAAAGAGCGATGAGGTGTCCTTCTGGCAATTAAAAGGACTTATTTCAGGAGGTAGAGCATCTGGGTCAAGTTAAATCAAGATCAACTCTCCTACAGCTTCCCTAGTGTTAGATGATGTATTTGCGTGCTCTAATATAGGTTTAGATGTTAATAACATCTAAGCCTGTGCCATTGCATGTTAACACACGTTTTAGAAACCAAGAATGAAAAATAAAGTTGACAAAGCAAAAAATGGTGGAAAAAAACGCGGGATGTCAGTTACAAAGTTAATTGGGTGTACATCGCCATGCAATTCTTAACATTACAAGAACATTACAACACTGCAAGAAGCACTCCTACATCTTGTTCCACAAACAGAAATCCTGTTTGGTTTTTAATGTTTCCTAAACAAATCATTGAGCCTTATCTGTAATATGTTAAGAACAGCCTCAATCTACCTAACCTCTGTATCCCTTCAGAAAAGCTCCATAAACCCATGGACCTGGCCAGAAATGGTAGTCTGTATATACATTTTATGGCCCACGTAATTACACAGAACTTCGAGAAAGTACACACTCAAGGTCATCATCATCATCGCCATTTATTTATATAGCGCCACTGATTCCGCAGCGCTGTACAGAGAACTCACTCACATCAGTCCCTGCCCCATCAAAGCTTAACCAATGTGCCGTGCACAATGTCTTGGTTCTGTACCAGTTTGTCTTGATAGTCCTCCCAGCACACTTGAAGGTGTGACACCTCATCAGATGCATCAGAGATGCCGCCCCAAAATAAAAGTGCGCCTCATTGATTAGAGATCTAATTTTGCAGAGCACGCAGGATTTTTTGCGTTTCATAAATGACCTCCCAGTTTGGTAAAATTCTAAGCATAAGTAGAGAATCAATGAAATATGCATTTGTTCTACCAAAGAGCTATTTATTCAACTATAAAAAAAAGTCTTATCTGACTTTAAAGCAAATATAGAAAACTCATTTGGGTAGAATAGAAATTAAAAACATTATTTTTCTAAAACCAGTGAAGTGTAAAAATGTGAAAATCTGGTGGGTCTGCTAAGGTACGATTCTGGCACAGATCTCTAACAGAAAACAGATTATTCTTCCTATTCACTGGAGCAACTCCTGGAAACTGAGAATTTAATACCTGCAAACCCGCAGCATGATTCATTATCTGAATTCAACAAGTGTTGATTTTGATAGACATACATTTTCTCTGGTTTTGTATTCAAATACATATACTTTTATATGGAGCTGGTCCCCCATTTTGCAGTGATAACAGCTTCTACTCTTCTTGGAAGGTTTTCCACAAGATGTTGGAGTGTTTCTGTGAGAATTTGTGCCCATTCATTCTGTACAGCATTTATGAGGTCAGGCACTGATGTTGGACGAGAAGGCCTGGCTCATAATCTCCATTCCAGTTCATCACAAAGGTGTTCGATGGGGTTGAGGTCAGGGCTCTGTGTGGGCCGGTCAAGTTCTTCCACACCTAACTCATCAAACCATGTCTTTGTAGTCCTTGCTTTGTGCACTGGGGCACAGTCATGTTGAAATACAAAACAGCCTTCCCCAAACTGTTGCCACAAAGTTGGAAACATAGCATTGTCCAAAATAACTTGATATGAGGAAGCATTAAGATTGCCCTTCACTGGAGTAAAGGAGCTTAGCCCAAACCATGAAAAACAGCCCTATACCATTATCCCTCCTCCACCACACTTCACAGTTGGCATAATGCAGTCAGGTAGGTAACGTTTTCTCGGCATCCACATCCACCAAACCCAGACTCGCACATCGGACTGCCAGAGACGCCTGATTCGTCACGCCACAAAACATGCTTCCACTGCTCCACAGTCCAGTGTCAGTGTCACACATTGCACCAGCTAAACCTGCATTATGGTCACTGTTCTCACCTGTTTCCCTCTTCCTGCATTCACTTGCTGGGCTAAACTGAGCATGCAAACACCTGGTCTGCTCAAGACTTCCTGCATTCTCTTGATTGGTTAATTGCCTGTCAGCTCTGTCTATTTAAAGCACCTGCTTCTCTTCCGAGTTGCCAGATCTTCAGGTCTCTCCTCCTGGTTAGACGTGTCCCAGTACTGGCTCCTGTATCCCTGCTCATCTACTTGTGTTTCTGATTCAACGGCGCTAACCCAGCTATACAGGATTCCACCAGCAACAGCTGCTGCAGACCATCTTATCTATTTGTTTTCCTGATTCAACGGTGCTAACCCAGCTCCACAGGATTCCACCAGCAACAGCTGCTGCAGAGACTCTTATCTATCTGTATTCCTGATTCTGGGCACTACACCAAGCCCTCAGGATTTCATCAGTAGTCTTTGCTTCTGGACTTCTCCTCCTGCTCCTCAGTTTCTCTGTTCTCCAGTTTCTTTCCCTCATGTTTCACCCGTTACCCTCTGAGAGGACCGCGACCTGTGGTTAGGGAGCCGCCAAGTCCATGCTCCCTTGCGGGAGCCTCTGGTTAAAACCTCCCTCTCCATTAGACTCCGCACCTTAACGGGGGTAGTGTCAAACCAGGCAAACACTTTGGGCTTCCCAAGACCTTCTGATTGTGACAGTGTGCTTTACACCACTCCATCCGACGCTTGGCACTGGTCTTGGTGATGTGAGTCTTGTATGCAGCTGCTCGGCCATGGAAACCCATTTCATTAAGCTCCCGCCGCAGTTTTTGCGCTTACATTAATGCCAGTGAAAGTTCGGAACTCTTCAGCTATGGAATCAGCAGATAAAAATAGGTTAAAGTAAGTTTGCGCTCAAATTGTACCATATGGTAATGATTTCTGTTGGGACTTAATGGGTATGTTTTTAGAGAATAATTAGGAGGGAATAAGATTTCTAGAAATAATAATATCTAGGGGTGATAAAATGGATAAATACTTTTACAGAAGGCACAATTCATCTCTCCGCAATATAATCTACACAACTTGTCTGTCAAATGCAGGGACCAATGGGTAATGTCCACAGCCGCATAGGAAGAGTATATAAACATCACTAACTCTGACTGAACATCACATGCCCTTGAGAAAGTCCTCATTGGACGAAACGTGTTGGATTTTTATGTGGTCTTGACTGAGTTGCTGTTGTTCCTAAAAACATCCACTCTCTAATAATATCACTTACAGTTAACTATGGAATATCCAACAGGGATGAAATTTCACGAACCGTCTTCTTGCAAAGGTGGCATCCTATCACAGCACCACGCTTGAAGTCATTGAGCTCCTCAGAACTACCCATTTTGTATCACAAATGTTTGCAAATGGAGACTGCATGGCTAGGTGTTAGATTTTATACATCTCTGGCAACGGGTCTGATTGAAACACCTCAATTCAACAATTAACAGGTGTGGCCAAATACTTTTGTTCACATAGAGTATTTGTAAACACATCTTTTTTGGGACACAATTTATGCGTTTTTTTACCTAAATTGTGTCCATCTCTATATCAGGCCCTAAATGACTAGTGATATTTTCACTTACTGATGGACTAACACTTGACTTCTAATATACTAAGGGAACTATTTATCATTCAGTGAAAAGCCTGAACTCCAGCAAAAATGGCTGTTCTCACCGAAAAAAAGGCTCTTTTAGCATATCATCTTATTTGTTAAAGGGTTAACGTGATTTATCCGGCGTGAAGCCCTTTTTCGCTGATTATCACCACCCCAATAGACGATGAAAAGTGTAAGTTTAAGTTAAGCTGGATAGTATTCTCTTGAAAGTGTTTCATCATGTTTGGATGTCATTAACCTATCTGTCTGCTCTTCAACCCCAGAAAAGAGAAGAATAGGAGAAGAGACAGCTCTCCCTGATTCCTCCTCAGTAGGCTGCGCGCAGTCACTTTTCGACGCCCGTGTCTTGGTGAGTCTAGTTTCATAATACCGTGGAAACTACACGCTTTATCGCTACACTAAAGAAAGATAGCTAACACCGATTTTGGGTGGTCCTTCATAAATAGGCTCGTTAGTGAATAAAAATTTGTACATGACGATAATTGTACTAGGCAATCAGTAGAGCATACGGAGCGACGCTAGATACTGAAGACAATAATCACTGCTTTCATTGTCCTAAATTAACCTTCACCCTGAGTTCCTCTGATGTCCCTTTCTCAACTGAAATTTTATTCCACTACCTTATGTATCATGTGTTCCCCACACCTCTTAGATTGTAAGCTTATTTTGGCAGGGTCAAGACTACCTTCTGTTTCCGGTCATTGTAAGTAATTTGTTTTTGTGTTATGATCCCCACAATGCACAGTGCGGCATAATATGTCAGCGCATTATAAATAAAAGATAATAATAAGCAGCACGGTGGCTTAGTGGTTAACATTTCTGCCTTACAACACTGGGGTCATGAGTTCAATTCCCGACCATGGCCTTATCTGTGAGGAGTTTGTATGCTCTCCCTGTGTTTGCGTTGGTTTCCTCCCACACTCCAAAAACATACTGATAGGTTAACTGGCTGCTAACAAATTGACCCTAGTCTGTGTGTGTGTGTGTGTGTGTATGTGTGTTAGGGAATTTAGACTGTAAGCCCCAATGGGGCAGGGACTGATGTGAGTTCTCTGTACAGCGCTGCAGAATTAGTGGCGCTATATAAATAAATGGTGATGATGATGATAACAACACTAAAATGTGTTTACACATTGGTTTTTCTGATCCTAAGTGAGCAGTTTCCCTTCTGACATTTACCCACTGCAGGTTTGTGATTCTCTTACTGTGGGTACAATAATGGCGTCTATTGGCGTGCCAGTGTTGTTGCAGGTAAGAGTGCAGCCAGGCGTGGGCGAGTTATAGGGCCTGGTGCAGAGCTGCTTGCAAATTGGATGTAATTTATGCTCAATAAAGCCGCATGTAAAAATAGCATATTTGTTCTGTCATACGCATCTTAAGATCTGTGCAGTCCGGCGCCAACAGCCTATGCGTACAATTTACACCACAGACACTTCACAGTGTTATGTTTTTATTTATTTGTGTTATGTGCAATAAATGCAATTACTATCATACAGCAATAAAACTTAAAAACGTCTCTATTACAGCAGAAACAACTCCCCATCACGTGTACCAAAAAACCCCACCAATCATTAGTGGTTCCTTAGTGTCAGAGACTGTCATCTTCATCATCTACTATTTGCACCTGAAGTTGACCACTACCAAATAATACAGCTTTCAGGTTGCTTTTGGCATTCCTGATTTTCCTACTACGAACAAGGAAAATATCATTCTAAATTAGTTTTGTTTGTGATTAAATGGGCAATTCAGTATCTCAACACTGCTGTCTAGTGGTGATGTTCCATAATCCTGCAGTCATGTCATGCTCTCATTTCATGCACCACTGCCATCTTGTGGTCTTTCGAAGTCGAAGTTTTATTAACAAATCTAAACTCTGTCTAAAATAATTGTAGGTCTGTACAATCACAACAAAATGTCCAAGTATAGCTTACAATCACATTTCTATTTTGTAAGTTCACCCCCCACGCACAGAAGCATCTCCTTAAAAAAATGATGCACCACTCACAGCCTATTAGCAGCATCTTCCCACATTTGCCTCGTGATTGGATTACAGTGGATCGGAATTCTGAGAACTCCAGGTTTGACCATTTTGCATTGGCCGCCTACTGCTATATTCCACCAATTACTGTGTCACGCTGGGGGCAAGGAGCCCAAAAGACAAGGGCTGTGCCATCACTGACTCATAGGCTCACATACACTGCACACCATACACCATAGGAGACATGCCAATGCAGTGTTCATATAATTTGTGTGAGCACTGCTGGGATTAAAGTATCACTGTACTACTGATGGGAAAGGTAAGTAGGGGGTATATTTTGCCCAAACATTTTAAGGGTCATTAATGAAACATGAAATTTGGATTCCCACAATTATCCTTTATGTGCAAAAGTGCGTGTACATGTACAATTTGAAAGTACAAAGTGCATGCCTTTACAAGTATAGAGGTGAGACTGCATCTCCAGGGGCGCATTGAGACCCCTGAGAGCACCCCCCTCCATTCCTGATAACCACTGTCATGGTATTTAAATTGCCAAAATGCATGTTACTGTAATCAGTGTACAACACCGAGACCCAGCGCTTATCTGCCTTTGGAGGTGCTGAGACATGGGACGAGCCTTTGGCTCGGGGCAGTCCAGTACAGTCAGGTACTGGTAACGACAAATCCCCATTCTTGCCACCACTGAAAACCTCAGATGGCAAGTGGCGATGCCACCATTGGCCCACCCCCCTCCACCCACTTCGATAGTGAATCTGAGAGGAAGAACTGCTCTTCTGGGACATTCCCTGAAATTCAGAGTCTCCTGGACATTCCGGCAGAGTCGGAAAGTATACATATCCCAGCATGCCTGAGGAGAGGAGAAGCAGGTATTGATGTTTGAGTCCACCAGTCACAGAGAGTTTTGCTCCAGAGAATGGGAAGCATGCAAGTGCAGCCAAAGTGAAGATAGGCGGGACTTTTGCCAGAATCGCATCCTCACCAAGACAATGAAGGAAGTTCACTACTCCTGCCAAGGAGTGAGTATTGTGGAGAAGGGTCTGGCAGAGTGAGGTACAGTCAGAGAGGGCAAAGCCATTACTGGGAGACTGAAGGCAATGAGAAGAGCTGTAAATTCCTTAGAAAGAGCTGCCAGTCTTATAGGGAAACCTGCCAGTATTACAGAGAATGCTGCCAGTCTTACTATGCTGAGCTACAGCTTGAACTGCCTTTATAGCGATGGCCAAATAAAAAGACAGAGATGAGCAATTACTGAGCATCAGAGATGTCAATATTAATATATTGAGTGTAATATAATACCAGAGGATCAGTTGTTCAGTGATCCCAGGAGCCTGTTTGCAGAGGAGATACGGTTTTCTGAATTGCACAGATAAAGGGTTTAATTACAGCAATCGAGCAGTAGGATTCATACGGAGCAGAGTCTGGAAGAGAGAAGGTAGGCACGAGTAAAGGACAGATGACAATAGGATAGCACACACTGTTTCTTCTTTAGATGGAGTGCTATGTATCTTATCCACGTATTTACTACAGAAGATTATTGCACTTTGGTGTTTTTGGCTATTGTATAGGAATATTTTATTTTCTGTCTGGCTGTCATAGAATTGTAGCTGAAAATACTGGTTAAACTAAAATTTTCTTCTAATAATGGTAATAAAACAGATTGTTCCTAAAGTACACATAGGTATGAGTGCAAATAGATTCTGTTTGTACAGAAGAGTGCTCTATAAATTTGTACCTTCTAGAACCCTTCCATTGTCAATGATTCACCTTTTACGTTCTGCACTAATACTTGCTGAACATTACTAAGGTGTACCAGTCACTTGCACACTGTAGAGGCAGCTATCTCATGAAGAAGCACATTGAATTACTTCTTTAGAGTTCTGCAGATCATTCTTCCACTGCAAATAACACTTAACTGAATTTAGTTATAATGTATTTTTAAGTATTTAAAAAAATCTTTATGAACAATGACACCATAATGAGAATATGTAATGAACAATGCATACAGTATAGAGAGAATAAGACATTTATCATAATAACACACATACATACTATCTGCCTATGAACCCTGTCTTTTGAAAGCCAAAACTGTCCTCTGATGCATATCCAAATTGGGAACGATCAGTTTGAGGAAGGGGGGAAAAAGGAACTGGGAATAATACAATACCTAGTGAAAAGTGGAGCCGACATTCTAAACTGTAAACTGGTAAAACAATCAGACAATATGGAAAATTTAAAGTGCAATTTTCAAGATGAACCTACAGATAGTAGATATATGATACAATTTACAATGTTTTCATCTAGTGCTGCCCAACTGATTATGACAGGTTCGGTACCTCTTTATTATTATTATCGTTTATTTGTTAGGCACCACAAGATTTCCGCAGCGCCGTACACAGTACAAACAGTAGACAATACAGGGTGAAACAGTACAGAACAATAAACAAAAATACCAATACTTCAGAAACTCTAGGCAGGCTGATGCAATAAGCACGGAGCAGAAGAACAGGTGAGGAGACAGGATGGAAGAGGACCCTGCTCATGTGAGCTTACATCCTAAGGGAGGGTAAACAGAACAGACACAAGGAGAGCCAGAAGAGAGAGGGGAGAGCGAGTGGAGGAGGTGAGGTGGTTAAGTAGATGGTTGGTAGGCTTTGAGGAAAAGGTGAGTTTTCAGTGCACGTTTGAAGGAGCACAAAGTAGGAGAGAGACGGATGGAACGAGGGAGGTCATTCAAGTGAAGGGGAAAAGTCTTGGATTCTGGAGTGGGAAGAGGTGATAAGAGAGGAGGAGAGGCGGCGATCATTGGCCGAGCGCAGGGAGCGGGCCGGAGTGTGTTATAACAATTTCCTGTGAACCTCCGTAGACTGTACTGTACGACGTGAGCTTTTATATGTACTTAAATTAGGCAAGTTATGCTAATACGTGTATAAAAGCCTGTAAACAATATATGTAGAAATGGTCATTTCTGATCATCTGTCATCGCTTAGAATTTGTGAATTCTGGCGTCAATGCTTTAGTGGCCATTAGGAAAACATGCCTACAATAAGGAACAATTTGCACCTATTTTAAACGATGTGATGTAACATACCTATCTATTAAAAAAAATCCCACTGGAAAATGCTAAATTATTAATTTCCTTGTTTGTACAGAAACGTATATATGTAACAATACCAACCTCACTGCACCTATTCCTGCATATATACAGTCGGGGGGGACGGGGGGACGGGGGACAAAAGGATTATGATAGTCATTAGTGACAGGTTAAAATGATTTCACTTTAGGAGCCTGGAGTCTCATTTTAAGTTGAAAAATATCTCATATTGGTCCATGTTGAAATATTGTGTCCTGTGTTCTCTGTTTGTCCTATTTACAGGCTATGGATGATAACATCCTCTTCATCTTCATGGAGATTATAATAGCCCTGTGCATCGTCACCCTGAATCTGCTGGTCTGCGCCACTGTCTACCTGCATAAGGAGTTGAGGTCGGTCACCAACTTTCTGATTGTCAGCTTAGCAGCTGCGGACATTGGGGTTGGAGCTCTGGCGATTCCCTTCTCCATTGTACTGAGCATGGAATACATTATCTGCTTCTACACCTGTATCTTCATCACCTGCTTCCCACTGGTCACCACTCAGTTCTCTATTCTGCTCCTTCTACTTATTGCCATCAATGCCCACCTGAAGATCAGACTTCCAAACAGGTACGGGGAGGGTGAGGGATGGAGGAGATATAGAAATTCTCTGTGAAATAAGAAATGCATATGTGAGATCTAATGACTCACCAAACTCAGTTATCATTACACACTGTGGAAGTGTGGAAATGTCTTTTCTCTAGCAAAAACTGGAGAATCGCTGAGTTGATGGCTTATCTCTATTTATCAAAGTACCCAGGTTGGTGGTAGTTGTTTTGAGTATCGCCGATCAGGTGTACCCTAAGGACTGCACTATGTCCCGTCCAAAGAACAGGCAGATATATGTCGGGGAGGTCGTTATGATCAAACTATTCTGTGATGAGATCTAATTATTGTGGAGGTGTGCCACTGAGGCACCACGTCAGAGGGTGGTGATGACAAGCTAGGCTGGCAAGGTCAATAGATATAGAGGCATGGTGAGACCAGATTAGTCGGTGGATCTACACTGTCCTCAGGTTTAGGGCTGAGCAGGATCATATCTATGCAGAAGTATGAATTGTGGACTAGGAAGTAAAGTGTGTACTCATGAGTTAGGGGGTTCTATGCATCTCCATGAGTTATGTAGGTGGGATTTTATAAGATTCAAGAGAGATCCGGACTTCTGTCAACAGCGGTGGCCCCAGGGGTAGACCAGTCCAAAGTCCCTGGCAACTGTATGGTCCCCTTTTCTCATTTGAGAGATGAGCTCATCTAGTTTGTTAAGGAATGTGTGCTGATTTTGATTGGGGGCATAGACATTGACTATATTACTTAATTTATGGTTTACTTTGCCTAATAAGAGGAGGTAGCAGCCTTCTTTATCTGCAAGGGAATTGAAAAACTTGATTGCTAGATGACGGCAGAATTGACAACCTCTCTTTGCTTTTGATCGCAGGCATTGTACGAGCCTGGGTATGATTTAGAACGGATTTCAGGGTGCATATCTTGCATGAAGTGAGTCTTCTTGAGAAAGATTAGATCTCTCCTGGGTAGTTTAAGGGTGGTAATAAGTTACCCACTTTTCCGAGGGTTACTGAGCCCTTTTACATTGACTGAGAGTATCCTATGGGAGTGTACCTATACATCTGGAGTTACATATGCCCAGTAATCGAAGAGTGTAGGAAGTAGCGAGGCATTATTGTGCTCTATCGGGTTTGGCAAGGTTGTTAGAGATAGAACAGGGTAGGTAAGGTAAGTTTGCCATGTGGCAGGAAAGGTAAAGGCCTGTTTTGTTGACAGGCAGGAGGTATACTACATGCCGAGTTAGCACATAGGTCAGCAAGTGGGCATGGCGCCCTAGGGTGGTATGGTGAGACCAGTCAGTGTCTCATCATCGAGTCATAAGCAAAGAACAACATTGGAAACCCTCTTAGCGTGTTTGGACAGATATGTTGCTTATGCAACACACAGAAGCAAAGAGTACAACAAGACAACAAATGCAAATATCACAAATAACACATAAAAAGTGTAACATATAAAAAAAGTGTAAAATTGATGTTATTGAAGGTAATGTCTGGAGTTTTCGTGACTCTCACGTGATGGCCTACATTGCCATAAAGTAGTGCATTTTAAGAATAAAGTAAAAAACCATGGCAGTAGTAGTCCCTGTGTGTTTACAACAGCATATGACTACTTATGTTGCTAAGACTAAACTGTATAGAAAGCTGTCAAACAGGTATACATCACATACAGTTGCTATAGTAGCTTCCAGATTGGGAAAGATCAATAGAGTGCCCTAATGAGGAGTAATGTCACCACAGGTGCTGGACATTCACCTGTGCCTAGAAGTATCTGGCAACAGCAAGCATGAGTTACCAGATTGTTGAGTCCATTGGATTAGTGTCTAGTATTAGCACCTTCTCTGAAATTGTGAACCAAACATTGGCTGTGACTGTGGTTTATTGTATCCTGTATAATGGGTGAAGGAACGCAGGTACAGGCACAGGTTGGTACAGGGCCCACTCAGAAATGGTGGGAGAGAAAGACCAGGATTCACGTTGTTAGGTGGCTGACACAAAAAGTAATCATAGCCACAGAAGTCACAAAGCAGGTTGGTATGATGTGCGGGATATAGACAGGAAAATCACAGTGATGTTAGGACGTAAAAAGGATCCCTCATGCAGAGCACATGGAAAGTGTGTCCAATACCAATGTCTCTCCAGGCATGCCTTCCGCCCCCTACTTTATTAATGCACCATCAATTTGATTATCCACCTTCATATTTAAAATCCTCCCCATCCACTGTCAACTGTTGTTTGGCCAATCATGGTACTATGTGTGAATTTCGAAATCATCCCTATATTAAGTCAAAGGCTAATCCTGTTGGATTGCATTTCATCGTGTATGACAGAGAAACAACTTTAACAACAACTTGACACAAATACTTATCATTTTGCCATTGGCAACTATATTTCCATTTTAGTTTCACAAGTGCCTCATCGTTCTACATTCATATAACATTGGCACCTTCCTCTTAACATATAACTCTCAAAAGTATTTACTTTTGTGCACAGAAGATGAACAGCAATGTCTAAGGTATGTAAAATTTTACACACATTCAGTTTGTTATTGTGTTCTTTTAACTATCTTCCTATGACACCAAGTCAATTTAGGTTTGATTTTTAATATATGAATTGCAGTTATATTAGTATAAATTCTTATAACGTCCTAATAGCAATGCAATAATCTCATCTTACAGCTACACGGTGTACGTCACCAATCGGCGGTTAGCCCTTGCAGTCCTGCTGTGCCTCTTCTTATCCTGCCTCATTGGATTCTCTCCGATGATGGGTTGGAACCAGTTCCGGCAATACGTGGGGAGCAACAAGTCTCAAACAGCTTCTGAAAGGTATGCAATTAGTTTTGAAAGGTCCAGTTTGCATGACCCGGTACCTCAACGAGCAAGGGATCTTTCCAAGGCATATTTCAGTCATGGAGAAGTTACCAATAACAGCAATATCCAAGGGGACCACCTAGGCTGCTGTTCCCTCACAGCTGTCTTTAGCCCGGAGTACCTTGTCTACTTTGTGTTTTTTGGATGCACTCTGCTGCCTCTACTCATCATGCTGATTATTTATGCTGATATCTTCAGAGTGGTCAGAGGTCACTTGAGGTCCTCTAAGAAGAGGGAGATGCACATGGCATGGACTCTTTTTCTCCTAGTGGGCATTTTCTGCTTATGTTGGATACCACTCAATGCAATTAACAGCCTCAGGCTCTTATGCCGTTCTTGCTCTCTGCCTGTGCCCCTTATACGCCTGGCTGTGCTCTTCTCACACATGAACTCCTTTGCTAATCCCCTAGTCTATGCCATGAGGAAGAAGGACTTTGGGGCGGCCCTTAAATCTGTCTTCCTGCGCCTTGTCCACTGCGGTCTATCAACTAAAGTTTTCTGTCGCAGGCACAAGATTCACCCACAGGCTGGATAAGAATCTACAGAACAATCATTCTCACTCATTCATCATTATCATTTATTTATATAGCGCCACTGATTCCACAGCGCTGTACAGAGAACTCATTCACATCAGTCCCTGCCCCATTGGGGGGTTACAGTCTAAATTCCCTAACATACACAGACAGAGAGAGAGAGACTAGGGTCAATTTTTTAATAGCAGCCAATTAACCTACCAGTATGCTTTTTTGGAGTGTGGGAGGAAACCGGAGCACCCAAAGAAAACCCACGTAAACACAGGGAGAACATACAAACTCCACACAGATAAGGCCATGGACAGGATTTAAACTCATGACCCCAGTGCTGTGAGGCAGAAGTGCTAACCACTTAGCCACCGTACTGCCCTCTTGCCACTCTTGTTGTATCAGTGATGGCTGGCACTGAGACGGAAGAGGCTTTCTCAGTGAGAAGTGCACATGGCTGTGTAGCTATTCAATGGACCACACCAGCAGCCAAAGAGATTTCGCACAAAGCTTCAAAATGGAATAGGTACTGTACCACCATGACCATCCTTCACTTGTTGGGTGGTGATTCTGTACTATGGGCCACTTACTAGTTACCTGCCCCTTTCCCCCTTCTCTATGACCAAGAATTACCAGCCCTCCACTATTACTGCAAAGGATTGAAAAACAGGTGAATTCTGTCATCCTACAAATAGATAGATAGATAGATAGATATTGGGTCTGATTCATTAAGGAAAGCAAGGCAAAAAAATGAGTAAGTTTTCTCCTGGACAAAACCATGTTACAATGCAAGGGGTGCAAATTTGTTTTTTATTTTGCACATAAGTTAAATACTGTCTGTTTTTTCATGTAGCATAGAAATACCTGATAGCTTATTTGTACACTGAAATTTAAAGTTGATCTAGGACATGCTCAACCCCAACTATATATCTGTCCCCACATTTTAAATTTACCTCCGCCTCCAATGCAACATGGTTTTGTACAGGTGCAAAGTTACTATTTTTTTTTTGCTTTCCTTTCCTTAATGAATCAGGCCCATTGTGTTTTACTTTGTATTAGCATGCAATGTGTACCTCTTAGGAATTGCTGATTTATATAGCAAAGAAATCCGAGGCGCTCTGGTGTGCATCTGAACAGCTCTTTAGCACATATAAAATAAAATGGTTTTACAAACAGTGGTCGAAGTGGAAATTTAGAAATGGCAGTATGAAAAATGATTGTCAATACCAATGTATATACCAAATTAATTAAATAATACATTAACAAATGGGTACATAACTAAAAAGCACACATCTGCAATATTTTTGGAAAACAACATTTGGGGGTATATTTACCAAACTGCGAGTTTGAAAAAGTGGAGATGTTGCCTATAACAACCAATCAGATTCTAGTTATCATTTATTTAGTACATTTTACAAAATGACAGCTAGAATCTGATTGGTTGCTATAGGCAACATCTCCACTTTTTCAAAACCGCAGTTTAGTAAATCTAGCCCTTGGTTTTATAACTAGAAGCCGTTTAAACTTCTGCACAGGTTTATTTTACTCTGTGAAGAAGAAATCTTTTAAATAAAAGCAATTCAATTATAATAGCCTCCCTATATTGTACTAACTTTGTAGGAGTCTACTTTTTTTTTTTTTTACAAATATTTTTGAGTTTTGCTGCCTTTATCTTCAGCCCGTCTAGTTACGATTGAGACACATTAATCTTTCCCAGGAAATGATACTGCATGCATCACAATGCCAAATTCTTTTAAAATCACTTGTAATAAAAATATACAATTGTTTTGGTGTGTTGTATTAATCTCCTTGATAAAAGGATTGCATAACTTCTAAAACATCAGAACAGTGCTGGAGTTGATTGTATGTCATTTGTCATCTGTCAGTGTCAACCCAATTTTTCCAATGGCAACAAAACTCATATCTGTCAGTCACCGTTGTCACTTGTCAGCTTGAACCAATTGTTTGTCAAGTGGCAAATGACATCTTTGATATAATATATAGCATATATGTAATATACAAACGTATATTAATCCTGCCATTTTACAGTCTACAAACTACATTGTACAAAAGATCTGCGGTTTGAATAGAAGTGCTAAGCATCACCGGATAGTCATATGTTCTGCAGTTTTGGTTTTTTGGAGGGTGGTTGCACTTTTGAATGTCTTAAATTGTGTTGTTATGTTAAAATATTAACATGATAATGAACGTTTCACTCGGAGCAGTCCGTTTTGAAGAGGTTCAGCGATACCATCTGTGTTTGGGATAATACTGGGAATGTTTTCTGATGGCAAATGTGCAACATTTTACAGCCAAATGTTTGTATTTTAGCTTTCGGTGAACGTGGAAATAACCAGGAAGCATTATCATTAATGCGATTGATTGTTCCGTGTTAATGGAGACTCTTATCTCATTCTCCAGTCAGCCCACACATGCTTAATTGCCTCCCGTTGCATGTAATCTCTCAGCAGATATGGAGCACAGTATGGATTTTAGGATCCTCAGTAGAGTGACACAAACATATTGTTCTATTGTTAATGCACCATTAAAAGTGATACAATTATATATCCAGTGCATTGTGTAAGGCAGGAGTAACACATACTACACATTTAGATAATAATTTGTCTATAGTACATGAAATAAACCATAAGTTGTATCTTAATAACAGTATTATCATAGAGGTCAAAATAGGATTATAGAATATACCGAGATGCATTAAGAATATTGTCATGACAAATTTTATTATATATTATATATAACATATGGCTCCACTACTTTTGATAGATGTTATAGCTAGCTCCTTGTCTAAACAATGTAATATCCACCTGTCTTGAGCATTGGTTAGATCAAGGTAAAGGAACACACCGTAAACAACCTGCCCGGATTATCATCAAGGCATCAGGCTCATTGATCCTTAGTTGCTACATACAGAGCAGATTTACTCAAAAATAGCAATGGAATTATTTAATTATAAGCTGTAATAGTTTACAGTGTGTGTTTTTAAAATTGCTTCTTACAGGATAGGTGTACATTTGCAGGTAAGTTAAGGAGAGCAGAGCCAGCGTTTGGGGTACGCCACTGACCAAGGACCCCAACTTCAGTAGGGTCCCATGCTTCAACAGCTCTGGTGGTCCTATGGCAATACCACATATACTGTATATAATACTGTAATAAAACAAAAAGCAGATTACTATTCAGGCGTTTTGGCATCATTATATCCACACTGCTTAAAGGGGGCTCTGTGTGTCTACTTTCCAAAAGTGAGGAGCTGCTGCTATTTGCCTACTGCCACCTAGATGCCAAAGGGGTGTGTGCCAATCCGACCAAGGGGCACAGCTTCACCCGTGGGTGTATCTAATGCCGCCCAGCAGGTGGAACATATATGCATATATATATATATATATATATACAAGTTAACCCGTGCATGATACTCATGCATTCTAGTCAAATCAAGCTACTTAAGGTGTTAAAAAGGTTCTTGTCATGCATTTGGGCCATAGCCCAGGCCTCAGCCACCAACCACTCCCCACTGTCACCCCCGGCAACCACCAACCACTCCCCACTGTCACCCCTGGCAACCACCAACCACTCCCAACTGTCACTTCTCCTTCAAGAAATATATATATATATTTTTAAAATCTTTATAAACACTTTTAACAAATAACAAATTAAATTAACAAATTAAAAACATCTTAGTATACCAAATTTCAGCCCTTTCTGATTTTTTTCCCCACACACTAAAAATTTAGTAGGTCAGTGTACAACTCCGCCCAGCAGGTGGCGCTGCAGCTTAGTTTTATTTTTCCCACACACACACAGACAAACACACGCCACTAGACATTTATATATATATAGATATATATACACATACATACATTCTCACCACCTCTCCCCCATCTTCTCTGTCACCCACACACCCTCGCATCCCCCTCTTCCCCTGTACCGTTTTCCTCTCTCATAACCTTCTCTTCTTACTCCCTTTCACTCCCCTGCATTCCTTCACCCCTAGCTTCCTTCTTTCCCTGTCGCCTCCTTTCTCTCTCCCACCATCTTTCTTTAAACCTCTCAGACCATCTCCCTCATTTGTCTCTTTCTCCCACTGGGGAGAGAATGTGTGATACCTAACACCAGGAGGAGGTGTGCTACAAGAAAATGGCTGAAGCTCTCCAGCACTCTCCAGTGTTTCCTCCGTCTCCGTGGTGGCTCCGCACACCGTTTCTCCAGTCCGGCTTCAGGGACATTGACAGACTGTCTGCAATGTCTGGGAGATCATCCAGTATTTTGGGAGTTATTTGGAACATCCGGAGAGTCGGCAGGTATGGTCAGAAGCTACAATGACACAGTTACATTGTCTTATGAATGCTTTATGAATACATGCAAGTAAATGGGAACAACTAATGGATATATTTTTCCAGACCCTTTTCTTGCATTTTGTACACCTCAATCTGTTCACAGTAATAAACACAAGAACAATCAAAGGGAAAAATGGTCACAAATACAGTACCTGTTAGATGAAAATGAGTTAGCCATAGTAAAATCTAGTAATCAATCTAGTACTGAAGGAGCGAATGGCTATGGTAATATTAAATCTAGTTTCCTACCTTTATACTTGACTTCGTTTTCTACCTTGCTTCAGGGAGATTTTTATTATTTATTTATTTATAAGACACAACAGATTCTGTAGCGCAGGATATAGAAGCAAGTAACAAAGGTTAGAAGTTATGCAAGGCTAATAAATTATGTCTTCAAAATGCTAGCGAATTAGCACACTTTGGCACGATGATTAGCATTGCTCTCTCACCACACTGGGGCCATGGGTTCAATTCTAACCAGGGCAGTATCTGTTTGGGATTTATGTTCTCCGTGTTTGCATAGTTTAATTGGCTTCTGACAAAATGAACCTTAGTGTATCTGTGGTAGTTTGTAAGCTCTGAAAAGCATAAATAGAGCATTATTTATTACACTGTGAAATGGCACTGTTTGGCCGTTCATAAGAAGGGTAGCCAAATTCCATCAATACATGGTTTACACCGTGAGCAAAATAATTTAGAAAAGTAACTTTTACAAGTTAATATACAGTTCAGTATTGCTTTTAAATATATGCATTCTTGTGTGAGCTAAACTCGACATTTAGAAAAATATTCCTTATATGGAGTTTTACATGCGATAGGTGATTCATGACATGCAGAAATACAGCACAGAATCCTATTTTGCGATATCACATCTACTTTCGTACAAGTGCAGCTCAATTTTTGTAGAACTGCATGGTTTGCTGACCAAAATCCATCAAGATGTTAGCTCTTGAGTGCATGCAATGGCCAATGGGAAAAGTTGGGCGGAACAAGGACAATCCTTGTTAAATGCAGACTAGGCGCACTATTGTATTTACATTTCACACTTGTACATAACAAGACTCATTTTACAAGGTGAGATTATTTATATAAGGTAAAGGGGTGGACAGGGCAAAATTTTAGGGGCATTTATTTTTCTGCTGAGGGGGTGCACAGTAATTTTCACCAATTGCAAAAAGACTTAAATCCTGACCCAGAGTTAGTGGAGACCAAGGGGTAAATGTATCAAGCTGAGAGTTTTTCGCAGGGTTTGAAAAACCAATCAGGTTCTAGCTATCATTTATTTAATACATTCTACAAAATTATAGCTAGAATCTGATTGGTTGCTATAGGCAACATCTTCAGTTTTCAAACCCGACGGAAAACTCTCAGCTTGATACATTTACCCCCAAGTATTGTCCTTTTATTTATAATGGGCCGCACCTTGCAACTTTCAGTTGCACTTCTGGGGTTTTTTTCATAAGCATACAGGCAAACAAACCTGTGGTCCTCCAGCTGCAGTGGGACTACAAGTCCCAGCATGCCATGCAAATTGAAGGCAGATCATCTTAGCGTCCTCCAGACCATAAGCAGTCACAGGTTACCTCTATTTGCCGGGGTAGGGTATGACTCCGACTTGCAAAGTAACACATGTGTAACAAACCAGGAAGCTGGCCGTGCGTTCCTTTCAGCACCGAGGCCTGACACGCATAGCCACACCCCCCTGTACGGATCACGCCGACCAATCCGCTGCCACGCCTGCACGAGGCGGAGTGACGTCGACGCTCTCCCCTTCTTCAGCGGCCGGGAGACCCCGTTTGTCCCTTTTCCCTTCTCGGCGTTGCAGAGAGAAGGTGAGTGAGGCGCAGTGCGGCCCAGGCGGCGCCGGATCCCCGGTGTTTCCAGCGGGGCTGTCGCCGTCCGCTGTGCGGATCATTGCTGGGTGTGACTCTGGAGCGGTTAGGTTGTTGTTTGGCCTGACCTGTACGGAAGGCCGCGGCGTTTCCTGCGGGCTCTGCCGGGCGGGTATCGGCATGGCCGGTGCTGATGGAGGTAATGGGGAAGTGTCAGGTTCCCCGGGTAACGAGGCTCGTCCTTCCCAGAGTGCAGGGACACCGGGATCCCCCATGTGAGTCACATGGTGCCCGCTGCTATAGCCCAGTACAGGGTACATGGATGTACTATGTATAGGCCGCTGGGCACATGCTCGGTGCAGACCACAGACTGGGGAGAAATACTATAATTGATGTGTTCTCCCTCCATCACTCCCCAGTACAATGAGTGGATGCTGTCAGCAGCATGTGGACATAAGTCGTTATTTAGGGCACATCCCCTTACATTGGGTAGGTTATCTCTTGTATACAGCCATTGTAATGTTATATTGCTTCTGACTATATAAACTGATGCATCCTACCCTGCAGTACTTATTCCTGCACTCTGATTTTGCTTCTACGTCTGTCATCCTAATTTTTACATATATTAAACCCCCTGTTACATCCTATGTATCACAAGCTTGGTTCGCTTTGTGCGTTCTTTTACTTTAAGTGTATTACAAGCTGTATGTACCCATTAATTTCTTTCTAGATGCCCGGAGTAACGGTGAAGGACGTCAACCAGCAGGAGTTCGTCAGAGCCCTTTCTGCTTTCCTCAAGAAGTGAGTTCTGCCTATTGTAGGGTTCCACTATTGTGTCTTAGTAGCTGTCTGGAACTACTGTGCAGTCTCTTTTCCTACATACTTATTGTAGTCCAACCAGAGAAAGCTTTTCTTGTTGTGTTGTCTAAAGTTCTTCTGTCCCCAATTCCTGTATAGGAACCTGAAGTGTACATAATAAAGTGATGCTAACGCATGTATAAAGTGAGTTCTGTTGACACTGGTGATCATTAGAATAATACAAATGCATACCTACTGTAAGTTTAGATAGTCATACTGGATTTCTGTAACTTGTTTAAGAGATCTTGGATTACTGCACCATGGTTCTATGATTTCCACATGGCTGCTTTGACTTCATATGCTTTAGAGTACTGGATAAGTGTTCTCATTTATAATGACTTACCCTCCAAATGTCTAAGTTCAAAATCTGTAACTTATTTAGCATAGTACAGAAGGATTGTCCTCTGCCAAAACATAGAATTTGATGACCAAAGAACTTTTAGGTCTCCCTAACCTAAACTCCTTTTTTTGTTCATTGGATGTAGGGTTCTTAATAAGTCTTAATCAACTGTTTAAGTTGTACTGGTTTATGATGTTCAGTCCAATATGAATTCTGATTGGATTTTTTGTTACTGCAGGTCTGGGAAGCTAAAGGTACCAGAATGGGTGGATACAGTTAAACTTGCAAAACACAAGGAATTGGCACCTTATGATGAAAACTGGTTCTATACTCGTGCTGGTAAGACATGGTTCTAATAGTGCATGCTGTTAAAAACACCTTTAGCTCACTAAAGTTAGTATTTATAGCAATATTCAGTATTGTCAGCCTGTAGAGGATGGAGAAATGTTTGATTTACCACTTCTAGTTTGTACTATCACCTGGAAAAACAATCTGCTTTCGGTTTCCACAACTTGAACTTTTTTTAAGTTGTTTCCTCCTGCTGAAAATTGCAACATGAATGTGCATGTGTCTAGTTTAATTTTAACACTCAGAAATCCACCACAACTAATAAGTTTTCTTTTATTTGGCCTTTAAAGGCTCACTTTTTTCCCTCCAACATAACTTGATTCTATAAAACACTTAGACTTTCAGTCTAAGTCTTTTTGTGACAGTGCCTGCTACAAATAGCCATTAAACAGCTACTTTAAAGCACTATAGTTTTATATATTTTTCTCTCTTGTTTACCACAAATGTCTACCCAAAGTTAGAGCATACATTTTGACGGCGGTGTCCCAGGTAACTTTATTTCAGTTGACCTGATCGTCCAGTATTTATCTGGACAGCCAAAACTGAGCAGCAGTTTGACAGTGGATCACTAGAGGAGAGTAACTTGCTTAGTGGTGGAAGTCTATGGAAATGTATCTAATCTTCAGCTGTGGTGCTGCTGGCAGCTCACTACTCTATAAAAGTATTTTTAAGGTGATTGTTGCTCGACATAGAAAGGAGAAAAATCTGCTAGAAATTACCGTTTAATAGCAGTATATATGCTTGGTGCTGCATTAGCACATCAAAAGTATATGTGCACCCTGGTAAAACCATGTTGCATGGGGGATTGTAAACTTACAATGCTGACAGATTTAGCGTTGTCCTAGCTCAACTCTTAAGATTGCAGTTTACAATAAAACTATCCAGGATTTGTGCTACATGCAAAAGCGGCCAAGAGTTTCCCTGCTTCCCCAAAAAATACGTTTGCACCCTTCCATGGCAACAAGCTTTGAACATGAGCAATTTTTTTTTTTGCGCCAAACTGTAAATGAGACCCTCTGTCGGCTAACCTTTAGACACATTTGATCTTAACGTTGCGTCTTCCAGTAGCTCCTCAACTGGGCTATATGTCAATAACAATTGACTGCCTTGCTAGAGGAAAATAGCCTGCAATATAATCCAGTAACTGGTGTGTGAAATCTGGTCTTCACTGATTGACGGTATAAGAGTGTACATCATATGATCTGTACATCTGTGTAAACCCACTCCCAAGGTTTCTCTTGCATGTAAACTAAACATGATCACATTGGAAATGTTTTTGGTTTTACAAGATGTTGTACAATACAGCACAATTATACAGATAACCAGCTGAATGCACAAATCTTGATTTCAAAGACTGTTTAGAAAATGGATCATTGTTAAAGCAACTGTACACTTTGGATGAGGCTTGTAGCCTGGACATCTTTCCAAAACCTGATTGTAAATTAGCCCTTAAGTGTATACTTTTTTGTTCCTGGATCCTCAAACTGTTCCTTGAATAAAGTACACTTTGCTATATAAGGGAATTTATCAGATTTTAAAATAAATAATCCTTCGCAAAACATACACCTCTCCAAAATATGAGTTGTAAGGTCCACTGTACCCTGATTTGGTGTCTGACATGCCAGCTACTGATACATCACTGATGTACTGGATCTTGTTGTAATCGTTTTTTGGAAAAGGAATGAAAATGTTGTCGGTTATTCGAATGCTGATTGTTTGACCATCCGATTCCTCGCATGTGGTCTTTAGTAAAATGTAGGAATTGGTTGTAATCGCCAAATTGGCTGACTGTTTTATGTTTGTTAATGGAATTTTTTTCTTTTTCATTTCCTAAGCTTCCACAGTTCGTCATTTGTACCTCCGTGGTGGTGCCGGTGTTGGCTCCATGACAAAGATCTATGGTGGGCGTCAGCGCAACGGTGTCATGCCAAGCCACTTCAGCCGTGGGTCAAAGAGTGTGGCCAGGAGGGTACTACAGGCTCTGGAGAACCTGAAAATGGTGGAGAAAGACCCCAATGGGTAAGTACAAATCTGGTCCCTTTGAGCAAAACTCATTTGATCAGTAAAGAGCTGAGTCTCATTACATGTTAGTGATGCCTACTGAAAAATGTCATGTTCTCCCATGTTACTATGGAGCAAGTATTTTGACCCTAAGAGGACTGTTCCATGGCAGTACATTAAATTATAGACTTTGGCTGTGTTTCCATATTTTTTTATTGGGAAAACACACTGAATAAATATCTGAGAACAGTGTACAAAATCTTTTTAAACAAGCATGTGGGGTGGGGGGGTTGAAAGCGTCCAGTTAATCTGCAGTGTCCCTAGCAGTGCAGGTGACAGGCAATTTAATTATACCACCTGTGGTTCTGTTACAATGTCAGTCAGTAATCGCACACCTGTGCTCCAACAAGGAGATATGGAAAACATGCACTGTTAGGGGGCTGTGAAGACTGGGTTTGGGAAAACCCTGGTCTACATCATGTGGTGACGTTAACCTGCTTATTTGGTTTCACTCATACCTTCAGTGACTGGCCTGTCTTTACATTTTGCATAATCTTTTCTTTTAGTCTGAAATAAGTGTTCATTACATGGTGTCAGTCAGCAACTGCTGAGATTGCAGACCTAAACATTGGGTGCAATGCATTTGCTGCTAGGAAATTAAGGGTTGTATGTTAGGAGGCATGGTTATTAACAAGGCGTCTTATTTTCTGATATGTAAGTGGTCAAGCACTCTTGTCAATAAACCTTATTTCAAACTTCTATTTCAGAGGTCGCAGACTGACTCCCCAGGGACAGAGAGACTTGGACAGAATTGCTGGACAGGTATGCTTCTTTGTAGCACATCTCTATTAATAGATCCTAATTGATACCTAGAAATAATCTGGTAATCCTTCATTCTCTGCTTCTGGGCAAAACATTTACTTCATTCCGGAATGTGAGGGATATCACTTGATGCTGTTTAGTTTGTAAAGACATTTCAGCTGTTTGTCCTTAAAGCCCAGCTGCTGAAACACTGATACTTGAAATGAGGCAAAAATAAGTTTTCTGTATCTGGTGACACTTTGATTCTGTGGTCTGATCTTGTGCACCCTTTTCTCTTTACAGGTTGCAGCAGCTAACAAGAAACATTAATTCATTCTTAAACAAAATAAATATCCTGCTCCCACAATCATGGTCTTGTGATTTGTATATTTTTTTCCCTCCTAGTTTAACTACTAAGTTCATGACACAGTTGTGCAATAAATGTGGAATGTCTGTAGATGGAGCACTAGTTGTTTTATGCCTGGTGCTGTTTTTAACCCAATTGGGTTTTCAGGCGATGACCTCTGCTAATCCCTAAAGGCATTTAATGCAGAGTGTTGGAAGGCTGGAGCCAGTTCTTGTGGGTTTAGCTCCTCTCGATGCTGGACTAGAGGGGATGAGTGTGAAGGAGCCCTGTCCAGCAGTGAATGTGAGTGGGGATCAGGTCTTGCAGCAGGAAAGATGGGCCAGCCAGTGTTTCAAAGGAAAGAAAAAAAATCCTGGAGGAGTTAGCCATTACCATTGATATATATTGGCTGGGGTGCATTGCTTTAACCTTTTGGTACTTACACCAGTTTTCCACAATACATATTGCTTGCACAAAACTGTAATCACAATTCAATACAAACTACTGTATTCTATGGTGAATGCACTGTATGTAGTTGCACTCATTACTTCTAGGAACCAGTCTAAAACATTTGCATTAGCTGATCTCTGAGCACTGGTGGTTGAACACCTTTCTCCATGTTACTCTGCTATACAAGAGGGGGCATTTATGAAAACTAACAGTATTTTATATATGTGGTGCTAATTAAGGTATATTTTTTTTTTGTATACCAGTTCTCAAACGTTTCTTCCGCTGTACATTATCCTCTGTCCACTTTAGCATTGGAAACACGCATGATATTGCCAAAGGGATTTTTTTTCTATTGTAACTTGAAGATTCTTCCTGTTCCCACCATTCGGCAGAGAGACAGATTTGTCAACTTGACACAATTGACTCCTGCATAATTAATCGCCAAGATCTTTGTTATTATGGGATCTGCCACTTTGGGTGCGTTTCTATAGGAAGAAATAATGCAGCACCTCACTCACACCGCTTCCTGCTGTCCCCTACAGCTGTAGAAGATATTTAACATGCCAAGATGGACCATTGCTTCACAATGGTTATATGTATCATTTATATACAGGTTCCATGCTTTATAGGTGTGTATAAATGGGAGGAGTTAGCATTGCATTGTGCTACTCCAGCCTCCTTGAAAACAAATGCTGCTATGGTTTTTGTGCTGTTGGTGCAAAATGTAACTACTATACATGTATAATGCACTTTTTTAGGTGCCCCTGGTATGTTTATTGATGTTACATTTGCTTTTGTAACACATTAATTAGCTTCATTAAAATTATAACTTTGCCCATTCATTCTATTGGGTTTGTACATGCAGTTGACATGCTGGGAAATATCATTGGAATATATCAGCAGGTAACTATTGGAGCAGAATTGAAAAATGAATACCAACAAAAATCCATCGGTGTTCTCGCCACGAGTGGCAGCCTTGGTGGTATCCATCAAGAGGCTTGTGGTAGAATCTGCAGGAATAATTTGTGCCTGAAAGGTATTCTGGAAGACTTCAGACTAGTAATGTTTCTCAGAAGTAGTTGAGCAGTACCTCCCCAAAGGATTAATCCATAAACCCTCTTTGGAATATTATTCTAAGGCTTCACCACTTTTACATCACACACTATCATACACTAGCAGACAAATTAACACTTTGTTCTGTATTTTTCCAAGTTTCAGGAACCTGCATTTGACAATGTTTGCACCGTGCAGCGCATACCCCAGAATAATGCTTGAAAAATCATACTTAATCAGGACTCTTCTACAGCTACTAAAATGGCTATATAATATGTCATCAATGTATATTTCTATTGTATGCAGGGCAGGATTAACCAGAGGTCTAACTGGGCTATAGCCCAGGGGCCTCGGGCATCCAGGGGGCCCTTCAAACTCCTCAGCAGCATTATTGATTGGTCGGGGGCGGGGGCGCCCCCAGCCCGATCAATGCTGCTGAGTACTGTCAGTGCAGTCCTCCGTCCCGCCGCGCTGTAGTCTGCTTACTGAGGATATCAACTGAGTTCATGAACTCTCGCGTCAGTGACAGCTGTGGGAAAGAGGAGGCTGCTGGGTCCCGGCGGATTGGTAAGTTTATGTGCTCTTTCTTGTTTTTATGGCTGGGAGAAGCGGAGGAGGGCAGCGGGCTTGGATGCAGAGGAGGGAGACGGGGCAGAGGAGGGGGGTAGAGGTGGCAGTGTGAGAGGTGGCAGAGTGACTGGATGCAGAGGGGGACAGTGTGACAGAAGGGGGACAGAGAGCAGAGGAGGGGGACAGGGCTGTGAGAGGGGGACAGTGTGACAGAGGAGGGGTACAGCGTGACAGAGGGCAGTGAGAGGGGACAGCATCAGAGGGGGCAGAGTGACTAGATGCAGAGGGGGCAGTGTGTCTGGATGTAGAGGGGGCATTTTTGCATACAACTAAATAAGTATTTCTGTCCTGACCTAAATACTTTTTACATTTTTTTTGACCCAACTACTTCCAAAACAGGACTGCTCAGTAATTATTTTGGAGGGGTGCCTTAAAAGAATTTGGAGACTCTAAGGGTGCCGTGAACTGCAAAAGTTTGGGAACCACTGCATTAAACTATTAGACTAGTGAATGTAATACACACTGAAGCCTCCTACACATAATCCCTGAGCTGTGAGAGTTCAGTTGATGCAATTATAACTGATCTGCTGATGAAACATGCAAATTACAAATGCACCTTGTCTTCTCACCATCGTGACACAGCTACTTCCTCTGTGCAGATTGAAAAAGCTGCAAACTTGGGAGATATTCCGTAGTGTCCTCCCCTAGATTAATCAACATATTCATGGAAACAAACACAGCAGCTTTCACGTACAAGTTAATGTTAGTAAACAGTTTGCTGGGTATAAATAAACAATACTACACCATACACACCGCTCAATATTTATACGTGGGAATCGGAACAAATAAGCCCCGCCCACCACCTCTAGCGCAAAATCAGAGCGAGCCCCGCCCTCTCAGCACAACCCCCGCCCCTTTCGAGCGCCACAAATCGGGAGGAATACTACATGAATGAAGCCTTTCCCTGCGAATTCTGTTCCTTGTTCTGCCCGTGAACGATAAAGTTTATGTAAAAAAAAAAAGTTCTACGAGGCTTCCTCAGAGGCGGGAGAAAGACAGATCAGTGAGGTGACACCGTGTGTGGTGGTACATTGTGTGTAACATGGCTGTGTGTGGTACATTGTGTGTAACATGGCTGTGTGTGGTGATACATTGTGTGTAACATGGCTGTGTGTGGTACATTGTGTGTAACATGGCTGTGTGTGGTACATTGTGTGTAACATGGCTGTGTGTGGTGGTACATTGTGTGTAACATGGCTGTGTGTGGTACATTGTGTGTAACATGGCTGTGTGTGGTACATTGCGTGTCCTGTGTGTGTGTTGTGCAGTAACATGTATATTTCTCAGTGTGAGGTGAAATTTGTATTTATTGTACAATACAATGTATATTAGTGTGTGAAGTACAGTATTTATTGTACAGAACTGTAATCATGTCTGTCAGTGTGGTACAATGTGTATTATACAGTATGAGGTATATTTGTCAGTGTATGTGGTACAGTGTGCATTTAATTTACAGTACAATATAGTTTTGTTCATTTTTGTGGCATAATGTATTTGCCTGTGGTACATTGTGTATTTTGTCCGTTTGTGTGTGGTGCTGTATGTTTGTCGGTGTGTATTCTACAACATGTGTTACAATGTGTGTGGTACAATATTTGTTTGAATGTAGTACGGTGTGTGTGGTACAATGATTGTTTTGTTTAAATGAAGGGGATGGTCGAAAAACGGAAATAGTTTGGACTTGATTTTTTTTCGCTGTTTCCACTGTGTAAACATGATGAATAGCGCAAAACAGGTACTGTGGATAATGACTAACTAGATTATTATTATCATATAACATCAGATAGTTAAAAATGTGCAGCAAATCGCTGTAATAAAATTAGATATCCATATTTATTATACATAAATCCACCATTATAAAATCTCTAACAATGAACACCGATAATTTGATTATATAAAAAGTACCAATAATGTGTATTAGTTCATAAAATAAATTACTGAACAGTTATAAATATCTCAATAATTACTAATTAGTATTACCGCTAATTTAGCTCTTAATGATGTCACATCAAGCTTTCTCAGATCGCAAAATATCTCAAACAGATGTCACAAATATCTATACCTATTGGTAATAATCCTGCTAATGAACTAAAGTATTCTCGCATCAAACTTTATGACTTGTTATTTTGTGATATTTTGCAATCTGAGAAAGCTCATCATTAAGAGCTAAATTAGCGGTGATACTAATTAGTAATTATTGAAATGTTTATAACAATGTGTTCAGTAATATATTTTATGAATTAATACACATTACTGGTGCTTTTTTATACAGTATAATCATATTATTGGTGATCATTGTTATTTATATTTTATAATCAAGGTTTTATGTATAATCAATATGGATATCTAATTTTATTACAGCGATTTTGCTTCACTTTTTTACCTATCTGATGTTATAGGATGTAAATCTAGTTAGTTATTATCCACAGTTCTTGTTTTGCGCTGTTCATCATTTTCTGTTTACCTCTTTTTGTGTGGGAATCGCACATCCCATCTACAGCTGCAGTAGTAGTCTTTGGGAACGTGATTGTGTTATAATTTTTAGCGCCTGATTATTCTTTTAATTTACTGTTTCCACTGCACAATTTCAGCTGTTTTTCCAGGACCTGCAGAGCTATTTTCCAAGGGCCGTGACTGTAGGAGACTGAGGAGACTAACTGTACATGTCCTTCACATATGAGCAACTGTAAGGGAGAACCATCACCCCCCAACTATGGGGGCAGGAAAAGGAAGTTCAAATCTAAATATGGAAAGAATGTTAGTTTTATACACTGGATGGAATGTTAATGTAAAGGAACTATAATCATCACTGTGTTTAATTTGTGTTTAAACTATATAATTACACACATTTACTGTTTTATTGTCCAAATACATGCTGAAATAGCAATTGCTAAAGCTTTTCTCCAGAATTGAGGGAAGTTGTGGCAAAATGTCACTACTCCGGCTTTGCAGCGCAACAGGCCATTTTGCAGAGGTGAAACAATTTCCATGCAAAATTTCATATCCGTATAATCTCTACTTTTCCATGTTATTTTTGGATAGTCTTAGGCAACAAATAAAGTAGATAGAATAAGAGCACAAAATTAGGTATAACTGAAGTAAGCGCCAAAAACTACTGGAGGAATGGATTCCCTATTTCCCAGGTGACTTAAAGGCAGGTAAATAATGTAACAAAGCAATGAGAAAGGCAAGTCAGATGCTTGGTTGCATAGGGAGTTGAATCAGTAACAGAAATAAAGAAGTAAT
This sequence comes from Mixophyes fleayi, assembly GCF_038048845.1. Lineage (NCBI taxonomy): Eukaryota > Metazoa > Chordata > Amphibia > Anura > Limnodynastidae > Mixophyes > Mixophyes fleayi. Next base: position 15,815,742 of record NC_134412.1, on the reverse strand, counting down.
AATGCCACTGTGTAGGTCATTGGTACAGCCTCACCTAGAGTACTGTGTTCAGTTCTGGAGGCCATATCTCCAGAAGGATATAAATACATTAGAGACTACAAAGAAGGGCAACTAAAATGGTGCATGGCCTACAGCACAAAACTTACCTGGAAAGACTAAAACATGTTAATATGTATTCTTTGGAGCAAAGAAGGGAAAGGGGGATATGATAGAGACTTTCAAACATATCAAGGGTACAGGAGGGAAACATTCTTCAATGAAAGAGAAGTATTAAAGCATGAAGATATGCGCTGATACTGGAGGGAAGTAGGTTCAGAGGAAATTTGAGTGACAATTACTTCATAGAAAGGGTAGTGGATAAGTGGAATAGTCTCCCATCAGAGGTGGTAGAGGCTAATACAGTAGAGCAATTTAAATATGCTTGGGATAGGCATAAGGATATCCTCACAAAGAACTAAGGATCAAATAGGGTTTGAGGTTACATAGATTAAAAAATGGGTAGACTAGATGGGCCAAGTGGTTCTTATCTGCAGTCAAATTCTATGTTTCTATGTACAGCATAATATCGACAACATTATATGCTAAATCTAGGTATAAAAATCAATATATATATAAAACAGTCTGCAACAATATCTGTCTATTTTTTATCATGATGTGTGACTTATAAATCAGGTAATAGTAGTTATTATACATTACCAACACAATGTCACTAATTGCCTGGATAAAACTCAATTTTCCCGATACATTTTGAGCAATATAAACAAATAAACATTGTTAAGAGCATGTACTTTGTATGTTGTTCAGGTTCCTGACAGTTACTCAGATATTTCAAGATATTTCCTAAAAGAGCAATGGTTGGAAATGGCAGAGTGGGAGAAAAAACGCTACAGAAACTTAAAGCAGAACTATGAGAAGATGCTTGAGATAGGTAACTATCTACAACTAATACTCCGTCAGCAGCAGAAATCTGAAGCGCACACCATGCCTGTAGTTCACCTTAAACGGGTTCTTCAACTAGTTGACGCGATCTCTGGCCTCACACTACCTAGCATTGACATTATTTTAGTTTTATATTATCGGTGGCATGTACTTTATGTGTGTACCATTAGTAGGTCCTATTAAAGTAATTCTATCGTTTCAAATAAGCATTGCCCAAGCGATTGTATTGTGTTTCCGAAGCACAAGCAATTTATTTAGCAAAAGCAATTTGTTTAGCAGTTCAATAAATAAGTACAATACAGTACAATATAGCCGATACATGATACCTATTAAAGATGTTACAGTAAAACAGGAAAGTATGAAAACGCCGAATACATTACATCTTCCTTATAGGTTTCATTCAGGTTCAATGACTGCAGCCATGCGGTCACAATTCCAGTTTCCAAAAGAAACTAACAAAAGCCAACATGCTTGTAATATACTTGTACAGATTACAACTCTTAGTGAGGTCTTCACTGGTCCAGGCTTGATGGCATTCCAGTTCCTTGCAAGTTATAGGTCAGTTTATTTGATTCTTGCAAAGGGTGAGGGGAACATCCCCCACCCTATTGTTCCCATGATTTGACTCTGAATGACCAGTTCAAACTGACCCACATAAAAGTATTTAAGAGCATTAATCTCATATTGCTTGTATCTTGCGATCGCTATTCAGTCCACATCGGGTTAATGCTGGTGAAATAAGCTTTAATGAGACCAAACTCTTTATCTTTTAAAAGACCTGAACCATAAAAACCTTTACTACAGTATTATATATAAATAAATATACAATCTAATACATTTTACTAATAAATGAATGTGGATTGGAACCTTTAATAAATATGAAATATATATAAATAAACAAATGTTGTAGTGCGAGTGTGTGTGCGTATTTTACCGCGTGATAGCGCCATGCCCCGTGTAGCGTGGCATGCAGAGTAGAATCGCATGATAAAACAATATTAACCAATATACTTTTCGTTCATCCAATTATACGACTTCGACAGCCCATATATGTAATATCAATATACTATGTTATTATATTTCTCTATATTTGAAGGACACTACAGCATTGAGTATAGAGAATCCTCCAGGACTTTGGCACTTTAACAAAATCTTAACACGTCTCTTCTCCTCCCTCCTCTATATTTCCAACCTGCAGGAAACTCTGAGCCCATAGGAAAAGGGTAGTTTTTTGTTAGTTGTCTCAGCAACCTGAATTTATTTTGTTATTTACTGTTACCATTGTGGTGGTTTACATAGATGCAAGCCAAGTATTCCGTTGTCACTTGAACTAGGAGAAGATTGTTCCAACACTTTGCACTCCTTCCTCTCGCTCTGTCTGTTTGGTTGTTTATTGGTTATGTTCTAGGTGTTTTATTGTTACGCCTAGTTAAGCCCTGTCTTCTGGGCTTTGATATAAAACTAAAAATGGCTCCAGATGGGAGGGGTATAGTAGGGGAGGAGCTATTCTTTAGCAGTTTAAGATTTAGAGTGCCCTGGCTCCAATTCCACCTACTATACCCTATTGTCGCCGTATTCCCCAATGGACTTTTACGGCGAGTAAAAAATCCTTATTTCTCTTGCACTTACAGTTGGGAATACTGCTAATCATGGGGTATAGAGGGCGCTGTTTGGAGTTACACTTAAAAGACCTGTTTTTCCTGCTCCTTTCCCCTCTATGCCCCCTGTCACCGGAGATATCAGTTTTTATTGTAGTGCCAGTGGAGTAGGCACGTATTTCTTTCACTTAGATTTGATTTTATTTTTTTCTGACTTGTAGTGTTCACAGAGTGAACACCGAAGCAAGGAGGAAGAGCGCATACAGCACATAAAGCCGCACTTTCCCCTCCAGCTTAGGCTGAACACTGAAATAGGCTCCCGGGCAGAAGTGATCACTCGATCACTCAGAAAGTGACCAGGGACACATCGCTGTACTAGGACAGCAGGCGGACCGCACCGGGTGTCCCGGTAGCAGCTCCAGTCTCCCATTTCCAGCTGGTTTGAGACGGAGCTGCTGGCGGTCTCTGCCCGCACCACAGCACTGTTGAGGACAGACAGCTGTGGATGTCAGGTATCAAGTTGTGGGCAGTTAACTGGCAGGGAGCACTGGGCACACAGCTCCTACCAGTTTTTCTGTGATTGATACAGGCACCATTTTGTGAACGGGAGGAGGTGCTTCTAGTAGGAGGAGTCACTCCTTCCCAGACTTTCCTCACAACAGCAGCCAATTTTACACTGCACACAGCCTCTGCGGTGCCTGTCACAGTTGTCCTGAGGAAAAAACTTTTAAATTCAGTTTTCAAATCTAATACTTTTAACCTGTGAATAATTGTATGTTATATTTTCCCATATAGGTATAGTTCACCCTTTCTTATTTAGCGGGCACTACCTCAAACACACACACACAATTGCATATAGTACTTCCATATATATAGATAGATAGATAGATCGATCTATATATAGATATGTACTAATATTCCTGTGTACTGATATACAATAATCTGTGTTACTGATTTTTCTGACACAAAAGTCAGTGTGTGTGAAATACTGTCAGACTGTTTTATAGTATATCTCTTTCCTTTCTGCGGTGTCATTATGTCGGAAAGAGAGACTAGCTCCAAGTCCAAGGCTGCTGCTTTGGTATAATTTTTTTTCATGTTCAAAATGCCAAACAAAATTACCTTGTGGACAGTCAGACCTGGATGCACTTTGCGCGACTTGTGAGGCTAAGGACCTGGGCCAGCGCTCATCTGGGGAGGCCTCCGGCGTGCTGGAGCCAGCCTGGGCCAGGCTACTGGTAATATCTATTATGTAGCTCAAGCAGGACACCATACGGTCTGGGAGGGTACGGTCTTGTCCTTGGGACTCAGTCTGCGGGCGCACTTCCCTCGGGACAGGCGTCGCAGCAACTCCAAGAGATGTCAGTGATGGCCATTACACCTACCTGGATGCAAAACCTGGAAAGATCTCTAGGTCTGGTCAGAGTGTCATCATCCCTGAAAAGAATATAAGATTCTTCTTCCTCATGTGGGCAGTGCAAATGCCAGGTTCAGTCCCAGGCTCAAGAGATGCCAGAGTCAGATACTGACCCCTCTATTATGGAGGATGGTGAACTTATTGAAGACTCAGGCACTGAGGAGTTATCTGCCTAGGAGGATGATTCCCCCAACAGGCAAGGAGTTGGAGGATCTTATTCTAGCAGTAAAACAGGTTCTAGACATTTCTGAGGAAGAACAGGTGACCTCTCAGGTATCCATGTTTGAACAGAAAAAGAAACAAAATTTATTTTCCATCATCCCCACAATTGTCAAAGATTTGTCAAGAAGCCAGAATGAAACCTAATAGTAGATATCTGATTCCCAGAAGGTTTCACCTTATTTATCCATTCCCAGAAGTTTTGTCATGGGAAAATCACCCCAGTGTGGATGCTCCTATTGCGCATTTAGCGAAATCCACCATTATTCTACTATCCAGTGCTGCTAACCTAAAAGATGTCGCTGATAGAATATGTGAGGGCATTCTGAAATCCATATATTTGGCTTAATGGGCTTCCCTCCGTCAAGTAACAGCGGCAGCATGGGTGATAAAAGCAGTGGAAAAGTTGGCGTCTTCCCTCAGTGATGGTCTTCAGTCGGGACATCTTAGAGCTGAACTGTCTTCCTTGGCTGACCACATTAAGGAGGCGGACAAATATTTGGGAAATGCAGTAGATGACGCAGGTTGGGGATTATCTCGGACCTCATTCCTGGCAGTGGTGGCTAGACACACATTGTGGTTGAAATCATGGGAGGCCGATGCTGAATCCAAAAAGGGTTTGGAGGCATTACCATATGATGGCTCAACATTATTCGTCCACCCTTAGAAAAATTAATCTCTCAGGCCACTAGGGGAAGAAGTATTTTCTGCCAGTGGCTGCTCCCAAGACAAAAAGTAGGCGTTTTTGCTCCTTTCATTTTGCAGGCAGATAGAGAGGCACCCCCACCAGATGTCACTCAGTATCCCGGGGAGGGGCACAGCGAGGTAGGCAGGCTTGGACATGGCAGCACCCAAAGCCAAGAGATGAGCAACCTGCATGACTCTATGACAATATGGCAGGGACATCACAACCTCCTCAGGTTTGCGGTGGACCAATCTTACTTTCCACGCTCTGCCCTTTGGTCTGGCAATGGCTCCAAGGGTATTTACAAAAGTCATGGCAGTGATGACTGCAATCTTACATCAGCAAGGAGTAACAATCCTTTCATACTTGGACGATCTCCTGATCAAGGCAGATTCGGCATCTCGGCTGAGGTCCCATCTGCAGCTGACTGCACACACCTTGCAGTCTCACAGCTGGATTATAAACTTTAAGAAATCAAGTTTAGTGCACACTCAACCCATGGTTTTCCTGGGCCTTTTGTTCTACACTAGTTGCCAACAAGTCTTTTTGACCCCAGAAAAAATCCAGACCATGCAACAGCAGGTAAAAGCTGTTGTCCCCGAAGAGTGTATCCATCCTTCAGTGCATAAAGATGATGGGACGCATGGTGTCCTGCTTCAAGGCGATGCAATTTTCGAGATTTAATTCCAGCCCCTTCCAGCAAGAGCTTCCTGTAAAGTGGAACAGGTCAAATCCTCATTAGAAGTCCAGTGCCTTCACCTGTCACCGAGAATCTGCCTGTCTTTGTTGTGGACGCGAGCAGGGAATCTCAATCAGGGAAAACCGTTTTCAGTATGGGATTGGACCATTGTGACAACGGATGTCAGGCTGGAGGGTGGTGACATTAAATCTCCGACTGCAGGGCCTCTGGTCACTGGAGGAGAAGAAGTTACCCATCAATGTACTAGAGTTAAGGGCAGTCTTCAAGGCGTTGGTCCAAGCACAGTCCCAATTGAAAAACAGATCCATTCGGATTGAATCCGACAATGCCACGGTGGTGGCATATATCAACCACCAAGGGGAAGTCTTCTGGCCATGAAGGAGGTGACCAAGATCATGGTGTTGGTGGAACAGTGGGTTCCTACCATCTCAGCGGTATTCATACCAGGAGTGCAGCACGGTGGCTTAGTGGTTAGCACTTCTGCCTTACAGCACTGGAGTCATGAGTTCAATTCCCGACCATGGCCTTATCTGTGAAGAGTTTGTATGTTCTCCCCTTGTTTGCGTGGGTTTTCTCCGGTTTCCTCCCACACTCCAAAAACATACTTGTAGGTTAATTGGCTGCTAACAAATTGACCCTAGTCTGTGTGTCTGCGTGTGTGAGGGAATTTAGAGTGTAAGCTCCAATGGGGCAGGGACTGATGTGAATGAGTTCTCTGTACAGCGCTGCGAATTCAGTGCCGCTATATAAATAAATGGTGATGATGAGTAAACAACTGGAAAGCAGATTACCTGAGTCGCCATGCCATTCACTCGGGAGAGTGGTCCCTCCATCCGGAGGTTTTCTCACTGATTGTGCAAAGGTGGGGTCAGCCGGAGGTGGACATGATGCCCTATCTGTTGAATTACAAAGTCACCAAGTATTGTGCCAGGTCACGGGATCTCCAAGCGTACCTAGTGGATGCTATGACGGTTCCTTGGAGGTTCGGGTTGGATTACATTTTCCCCCCAATACCGTTTTTTCATCAGGACCTTGCGTGGTTGGCTTTCACGGCTGGGGGTTGAAACCTTACTCCTCCGATGTAAGGGTCTCTCCGTGTCATTCAAACAATGATAAAGGCTAGAAAACCAGCATCTTCCAGAAATTACCATTGTGTCTGAAAGACATATATAGGTTGGTGTGAGCATAAGTGTGTCAACCTCTTCCTTCAGTTTAGCCACATTATTGGCATTCTTTCAGGACGGTTTGGATAAGGTCTTGCGGCTGGCATCCCTTAAGGTACAGGTGTCGGCCCTGTCATTTTATTTTCAGAGGCGTGTGGCTCTTCTACCAGAGGTACAGACTTTTCTCCGGGGGGTTTTACATGTTCAGCCACCCTTTGTTCCTCCGGTGGCTCCTTGGGACCTAAACTTGGTCCTAACTGCGTTACAGAAGGGGGAGGAAATAAAAAGAGCAGTTGTATTTATTGGGCTTCTGCCTTTTAAGATCTAAGAAAACATTAATACTTGTTTGTATTAATACAAGACAGCAATATAAAAATGTTTATATTACTTTGGTTGCAACATGAATTTTTTTAGGCAGCAGAATAATTAGGCTTGCACTTGGACAAATTATGTTTGAATAAAATAATTAATCAAGCCCTGAAAAAGTAAAGATAATTATTTCACCTGTGGTAGAATTACACATTTGTCTCTTTTTCACCACTTGTCAAAATGGAAAAATCATCTAGAATCTTCAAAAATGCAGATATTGTATATTAAAAAAATGTTTTCCAATTTATAATTTACTGTGATTTAGGTTTGAATGCACCAAAACCAGTATTTATGACCAAACAATGCAAGTATAATGCAGTTAGTTCCAGTGATTCCGATGAAGACTGGACACCAAAACTCGAAGGTAGAAATGTAGATTTATTTCATGATTATTCACATAAATGAAGGGGATATTTTAATTTTAGGTGTACTTTTGGAACACATTGTTGACTGCTCTTGTATAGCAATGGGTTATGTATGGGTAAGGTAATAGTGCAAATAGATGTTGGAAGGTAAATTTAATGCTATTTTATTGCCATTAAAATTACAGCATTGCAGCCACTCCTCTGGGATGTTGACTTCCTTGCGGCCGTCACAAGATTGTTGACTTGTAGATGTAGAGAGTATGTGATTGGAAAGCCGCAACTCAATTTTATTGTCTGCTATCATCACTTTTACTAAATCACTCAGAGCCTAATTTCTTCACAAAATTCATGGATGTACAATAATTGTGCTTTCAAAGACTAAGCAACACATATATCCTTTTGTAGATTGAAGGCCAAAGTTCACATTGTAAGGTTCATTGAAAGATTCATTTAGAGTGAGTCCTCCTGGGACAGTTGATAACTATTGGCATATTGAATCAATTGGTTCATAGATCAATTGATTGCCAAGTTGCAACTTTCCTATATTTTGCTTGTGCACACTGGGCCCTTTGTTAAGGGAGCTAAATACCACTCCACATATCCATGATGGTAATTGTGAATCCAGTGTTGTCTCATCCAAGATAATAACCAATAATAACAGTCTGGCCTGACCATTTATTTGCTGGATATAATAAACAAATTACCATCTCTAGTTAAAGTCTTCAGAGAAAAGTATTTTGCTCTTGGATTATGTAAACCATGCTTATGCTTTTAAATACAAAAGACTAGATACATTTTGCAGAAAATAACTTCATTAAAACATAATGTACAAAACAGTATGAGAATTATAATTTTTGTGGCAGGATTGAATTTTGTCTTCTCGCTTTTTCAGCAAGTCTACGTAACGTTGGGACACGTTACAAGGCAAATCTTTATAGAACGGAAATAAATTATGATATCAGCCAGGTAACCTTCATTTATTGCAAAATTTCAATTATTTCCATAATTATTTATTTTATTCTTTATTCATTGCACTTCCTGTACTTCCTTCACTTATATTTTATATTCTTTCCCCATTCCACTAATCCATTTTTACTACTTTCAACATCTTTGATTTATCAAACTTGGTTTTACCTGTATAATCCATTAAATGTTATTTGCACCATGTTAAGCCATTTGTGTCATAGTAAGTCAAGTGTTTTTTTCCCAACATAAAAAAACTTTAAGAACGTTAAATACATTGATATGGAGAATAGCAGAATAAGCAGCTTCACTCTATAAAGTTTATCTATGAAAATGGAAAAATGCAGAGGCACAGTGCAAAAGCTGCTTCTTCATTTGTGATTTTATTAGCGTGTTTTTTTGCATTTCAGCCGGTTTTTGGAATAAGCACGTCATCTATTTCAGGGTGAGCAAAATTTTAATGACAATCTAGCCAGGCATGCGTAGTCTAGGAAATTCCATAGATGATAAGAGGTAGCCACAATAACACACGTGATTTTGCATCGAAATGCAAGAGCAAAATTGTGTTTCGCTGGTTAATACATTCTAATTAAATTGCACATTTAGGGAGAAGTTCTTGGTTTAACAATTATACTATATATATATATCTATATCTAATGAATTATAGACCCCTCATCAACAGCGCTTGGATGCTTATGCACAGAGCTACCTATGGTATCTGGATTACATTCTTTATTTTCTGTTTTTTATTTTAATTTAATATTTTTCCTGGCTGCTTACTCAAAGATTACAGTATCCTGCAGTGAAAAAAAGGTCTGGGAGGACTTTCTGGAGTTTTCAGTCAGGGCTGCCAATAGGATTTCCGGGTCCCCTGAACAGGAAATTCTTAGGGTCCCTTCCATAGATGCACAAGGTGGTGTGACCACACCACATTAGTGGCTCCTCCCACTACACAGGCAAATAAGGGTCCCAGGTACTTTGTACCTGACCCCCCCCGCCCCCCACTCGGTGACCCTGACCGCAGTTAGATAGGGGGCGCCGGGACCCGGGTGCAGCTAGCTCATCACGGCCTGTTGGAGGTTGTATAAATCGGGCTCCATCTCTACCTCGAAGGGATAATGGTGGATGTCTCCATCTATCAGCATTTGTATAGGCAAGTCAGGTAAGTTCTCGCTAGGGACAGCATGGCAGGAGCAGCCATAGCTGCACTGGACCATTGCGGGCGGGTGGCATGTATCCTCAGCTTGGTGCACCTCCTCGGTGGGCTTTATCTCACTAAAGAGGAAAGCCCGCCAAAAACTGACAAACTCTGCCACACAAGTCGGTCGGGGTGGACAGCACACAATCAGAGGCTCCTCTTCTCTCCTAAATTTCCTCTCAGCAAGGCTCATGTGAAACTGGTGACCTTCTGTGGGAAAGTCTAGTGTGCAGAGTACTTACATTTCCATTTCTTTGAATTGTGTGGAATTTGTGGTGATGTGTAATAGAGCCCAGATTTGGGCAATAAAAGTATTATAAGAACATTTTAATTTTTTATAAGTGGATCTTGTGGGGGTCTGGTAAGATGTACCTGATGCTCAGTGGATATCTACCTTGTTTGTAGATGGTGGCTGCCCACTGGCACCACCACAAATGATAATACCTAAGCACACAACCCATTGTGCCCTGGAATTCCTAACTCATCACAACAGGACCAGCTCCTACCACTTCTGACTTTGCAGCCATAGTAAGACCCAAGTTCACAAGCGCAGATGGTCTACCACACTATAATCAGTTTTCGTTAGGGCCCATTACAGTGGCCGCGGTTGAGCCATCTTGGGCTAGGAGTTTAGCGAAATTAAATATGGGATTGCCACTAGTTGTCTTCCTCACTGGAGAGATTATTTTAGAGATTCCCTCCTCGACCCTCTCCAATCTGGTTTCTGCCCCCTGCACTCCACCGAAACTGCCCTGGCCAAAGTTACCAATGATCTACTTTTAGCCAAATCCAAGGGTCACTTCTCCCTACTCATCCTCCTCGACCTTTCTGCGGCCTTTGACACCGTAGACCACCCCCTCCTGCTACAAACCCTCCTCTCTCTTGGCTTATCTGGGTCTGTCCTCGCCTGGTTCACCTCATACCTCGCTAACCGCTCCTTCTCTGTATCCACGTCTGGCTCCTCCTCCACCCCCTCCCCTCTTCCTGTCGGAGTCCCTCAGGGCTCTGTTCTCGGCCCTCTACTCTTTTCACTCTATACCTCCTCCCTTGGTGCTCTCATCTCCTCCTTCGGTCTTCAGTATCACCTTTATGCCAATGACATCCAACTCTACACCTTGCCCGATCTCTCCCCCACCCTCCTCTCTCGTGTATCCGACTGCCTCTCTGCCATCTCCTCCTGGATGTCCTCCCGCTTTCTCAAAATTAACATCTCTAAAACTGAACTCATTGTCTTTCCTCCCCTCCCACCATGACCTCTCTATCACCGTCAACAGCACCACCATCTCTTCTGTCACCCAACTTCGCTGCCTGGGCGTTACCTTCGACTCCTCTCTCTTTTGCACCCCACATTCAATCCCTCGCCCAAGCCTGTCGCTTCCAGCTTCGCAATGTTGCCCGCATCCGGCCCTTCCTCTCTCAGGATGCCACCAAAATCATCATCCACGCACTCATTATATCCCGCCTCGATTACTGCAACCTCCTCCTCTCCGGCCTCCCCCTCTGCCACCTTGCCCCCCTCCGCTCTATTCTCAATGCGGCTGCAAGACTCATCTTCCTCTCTCGCCGCTCCTCCTCCGCATCCCCCCTCTGCCTTGCCCTTCACTGGCTCCCCATCCCCTACAGAATCCTTTTCAAACTCCTGACCACCATGTTCAAGGCTCTTTCCCAGTCCACTCCCCCCTATATCTCTAACCTCCTCTCCATTCACACTCCTGCCCGCTCCCTGCGCTCGGCCAATAACCGTCGCCTCTCCTCCACCCTGGTCACCTCTTCCCACTCCAGAATCCAGGACTTCTCCCGTGCAGCCCCCCTTCACTGGAACAACCTCCCTCGCTCCATCCGTCTCTCTCCCAATCTAAGCTCCTTCAAACGAGCACTTAAAACTCACCTCTTCCTTAAAGCCTACCATCCTTCCACCTAACCCATATTCCCCTCTCTCCTCCCGGTCCCTTCTCCCTCCCATATGCATCAACTGACTCCCTTTGTGCCTGAGTCTTGTTCACCCTCCCTTAGGATGTAAGCTCACTTGAGCAGGGCCCTCTTCCCTCCTGTATCCATACCTGTTCTTCTGCTCCGTCCTTACTGCATTAGCCTGCCTGGAGCCTCTGAAGTTTGGTATTTATTGTTTATTGTTCAGTAATGTCTTACCCTGTATAGTCTACTGTTTTGTACAGTGTACGGCGCTGCGGAACCCTTGTGGCGCCTAACAAATAAAGGATAATAATAATAATAATTCTGTAGTTCTGAAGGAACGTAAGCAACAGAAAACTAAAGTTCAGTTTTGGGAGGACTTCAAATCGGAATTTTCTTCTCAAGAGGAGTCTGAGCCACTGGGATACTCCGATTACTAAGAATCTACAAGTCTTGAGGATAAGTAATTTAGAAGACAGGGCGTTAACCTGGTTATTGCGATGCGACAGGCCCTTAGCATACAGAACTCTGAGGATCCTCTAATTCTTATATTTAAGTAGTTCCTTTCCCTTCCTCATCTCACTTGTTATAGCTGTTAAGGGAAGCTTGGTCTAAACTGGACAAACAGATTCAAATTTTGTTGAGCTTTCCAGTGGTTTATTCATTGCTGACTGACAATATCACAAGGTGGGAGTTCCTGCCTAGCAAAAAGCCAAGCACAACAGAGACGCGCTCAGAGAACCTCCGTGCTATAATCGGTAAGCTGAGTAATATAGAAAGATTTCCTTCCTAGCCAGCTGACCAATGTTTAATAATCTGTTTAATGTTCAAAATGTTGTACTCACTGATAGAGATCACAATGAGCAGGATGCAGGAATGCTGAGTTGGAGTTATAACGCTGTTTGCCAGAGTACACAGTCGGAAGTCTTTGTATGCCATTAGCCAAGGTAATAGAGTCAGAGTTGAAGCTGTTATCTGAAAACAAGAATCCCAGAGTGAAGACTGTACAGTAGTCCAGAGTTATACTCCGACTGACAAAGCTGCATAGAACTGGAGGGACTTTTATACTCCAAAGATCCACTCAGGTCAGGAGAAGAAGCACAGCTTTATGTTAATGAGACAGGTGTAAAATGACTCGTGCTCACCACAGCTGAAGAGGTATCGTCAACATGCACAGTCAATGACTCATGCTCACCAGAGGCAATCCCAATTTCTCTTTCATCCAGTCTGGGGGACACTGCTTACCATGGGTTGTGGAGGGAGCTTGGGGAGTTGGCACTTAACTAGTTAACTTTTAGTACTGCCGACAGACCCCTCCCCTCTACAATCCCCCTGCCTCTTCCTCTTCCTGTCAGTTTTTTTTTAGGTGCCCATGGAGTTGGGCAGTGTTTTAGTACTGTAGGTAATTTTTAACTTTTATTTTATTCTTAACTTTTTTTACAGGTGGCAGAGCTGGAGTGTGTTCTAATATAGAGAGAACACACTCACAGCAGAGCAGCGCATGCACTACCCTGTCAGATGAGAGCCAGCGGCTCTCACTGACAGGGACAGGAGGAGATTGAAGAAATTGGTGCCTGAATTAGGAGTGACAAGCGGTCTCACGGACCGCTGTCTGTCCTGGAGCCTCCCCAATAACCGGCGCTGCCACTGCAGGCATAGAGCGCCGGTTATCGGATACTGCATTGACGGTGGCCATCTTGGATTCGGAGGAGAGGAGAAGGGGGCTATACCAGGATCCCCCCTCATACATAGGAGGGGTCATCTGGTATTATCCGCTGGAGGTCTCCAATACTCTGCCACATAATACTTTTAATTTTTTATTCAGACACAGAATCGCTGCAGAGGCAGCATTACTGAAGGGGGGAGCTAACACATAGAGCTCCCCCTCCTTCCAGAGAGAGAGATGGTTTATCCCAGTCTTCTGGCGCCAAGGAGAAGCCCGGGAAGAGAGAACAGATCTGAGGGAGCAGGCACCAGGATACTGCTTTTGGACTTCTCCCCTGTTTGGCCTATGGGCTAAGTATCTGATTTATTTAAACACATATTCTGTATTGCTGTGTACAAGTGGGCTAGTAGGAGTTATATTATAGTTATCCTACTTGCTTAAGTATTATTTTGTGTTTAAAAATTTTACAAGTACAACTTTTATATCTAGATTAGTTGATTACTTGTAGTTTACACTTTTCTCTCCACACATTTATATCTCTCTCTCTACTCAGCTAAATTTAACAATTTAAGTCTGTGTGTTTGGTGTGCCTTCCTTTATTAAGAAATGTCAGATAAGGGAAAGGGCCTTGTTGCAAAATATTTTACATGTTCTAAATGTAATGTAAAATTACCCTGTGGGCAGGAGGACCCGTTGGCGCTCTGCTCTGTCTGCGAGACAGGGGTCCCCCCTGCGCAAACCCAGCATATTTCAGCCCCACTGACGGAGGAACCGGCCTGGGTGACCTCCCTGTCGGTTTCCTCTTTAGCACAGATGGTTTTTCAATCTAATCAATTGCTATCTACTGTGGCTACTTCGGTGGCTAATATTACTAGTACTCAGTTGGGCCTCCCTGTTACCACAGGTTCTATTGGAACGTCTATACCAGGACCTTCCTCTTCTCATACAGACCAAGCCCCTGTTCCCACAGAACCGGCATGGTCTGCAGCATTTATAAAGGGTTTGGATAAACTAAACCAGTTACTTGAATCCCCAAACATTCCGCCTGCTAAAAGAAGGAGGCCTAGATCTGATAATACCCTTATGGTCCTTTCAGACTCTGAGGAGTTTTCAGAGGAAGAGGGGGGAAATTAATTCTGATCCTGACCAGGTTCAACCTTTGGAACAGGAAGAAAGCTCTAAAAGCCAATTTATTAATGATTTGGTTTTAGCAGTGAGACAAGCGTTGGACCTCCCAGAACCGGAGGATACTACTCTTAGAGACAGAAGTCTATTTAAGAAGGCCAAAAGAAAGGCTATCCGTTTTCCCCCTTCCGTAGAGCTTAAGGATATTGCAGAAGGAGCCTGGAAACAGCCTGATAAGAGGTTCTCTGTTCCCAAAAGGTTCTCTTCCCTGTATCCATTGCAGGAGGAAGATGTGGTTCGCTGGGAGAGTATTCCAAAAGTGGATATTCCAATAGCCCGATTGGCCAAGCACACTTTACTTCCAGCTCCAGGTTCTGCATCTCTGCAGGATGTCAATGACCGCAGAGTGGAATCCCAGCTAAAATCTATATTTGCGGCTGCGGGTTGTTCCTTTAGGCCCACATTTGCTTCAGCTTGGGTGGCTAAATCCATGGAAGCATGAGCAGACCAGCTGGCAGAGGCCTTGCAGGACTCTGATTTACTTCCCCTGGCTTTGCATTTGAAGGAGACATCGGGGTACCTATATAAAGCGGCCCAGAACTCAGCGGCTGTATCCTCTTCTATTCAGGCTGCATCTATTTCAGCAAGAAGAACGTTATGGCTGAAATACTGGGAGGGAGATGCGGAATCAAAAAAGTCTGTGGAAACCATTCCTTTTTCAGCAGCAGGTTTGTTCGGCCCGGAATTGGATACCCTGATCTCACAGGCAACGGGGGACAAAAGCACTTCCTTGCCGATATTCCCTAGCAGGAGCCGAAACCCTCGGGTCAGCTCCTTTCGTCAGCCCTTTCGGGGGACCTCCTTACCTAGAGGACAGTCCTTTAAAGGCAGACAGCCAAATTCTCGAGGCTCCTCTGCCAGGGGGAGATCCTCGTTTGCAGCTAGGCGCCAGGCCTCCAAGACCCAGGAGAAGCCTGCATCCTGACGACCACTCTGTTCCGGAGGGGGAACCAGTGGGGGGACGTCTGTCTTTGTTTCAGGAACATTGGGCAGCGTCCTCCCAAGATCCTTGGATTCGGGGTATTATATCAGAGGGGTACAGGATAGACCTGCTGGGCCCGGTCCCACATCGTTTCTTCCTTACTCTGCTACCCCGAGATCCATCAAGAAGGCAGGCAATACAGGATTGTGTCGCCTCTCCTTTCTCAAAGAGTTATCTGCAGGGTCCCAGATTACCAGAAAGGACAGGGGTTTTATTCAAACCTGTTTCTGGTCAAGAAGCCGGACGGCTCCTTTCGTCCCATCCTAAACTTAAAGGGTCTCAATGTGCACTTAAGGGTGGATGAATTTCGGATGAAATCCCTAAGGTCGGTGATAAACGGCTTAGAGAAGGATCAGTTTATGGCGTCTATAGACATAAAAGACGCATACCTCCACATTCCCATTTGGATCCTCCATCAGTCTCTCCTAAGATTCTCGGTGGGATCCTTCCACTATCAGTTTCGGGCCCTCCCCTTCGGCCTCTCAACAGCACCGAGGGTTTTCACGAAGATCATGTCAGTTATGGCAGCATGTCTTCACCTTCAGGGAGTTCAGGTCGTGCCTTATTTGGACGACCTGCTCATCAAATCCTCCACAGAGAATTGCTTACGTCATCACTTATTCCTCACCTTGGCGGTTCTCGAGGGCCATGGATGGATAATTTTAAAGAAATCCCAGATGGTTCCGTGTCAATGCATGGTTTTCCTAGGGCTTATTATGGACACCAGCCAGCAAAGGTGTCACTCACCGGACTGTTAGTGTCACTAAGTTGGGACATGGATCTCTCTCGCTCCTGCCGGCGCCTCTCCTGAGCCGCGGCCGTCCGCCATCTTGACGAAGATTGCGCATGTGCAGAAACCCTGAACTGTTAATACCTCGCCTCTAGTCTCATTAGACAACTAATCACCTCTTAGTATTTAAAGCACCTGTTGCCTTATTACCGTTGCCTGTTCTTGGTTCTCATTCCTTGAGACTCTGAGGTGTTTCCTGTTTCTGCTCATGTTACCTGCCAGTTCTTGGACAAGTCTCCTCTCCTCATTGTTAGTGGAACTTACCCGCTGCAGTCTACTCTCACTACCTCCGTTACCTGCCTGCTCCTGGACAAGTCTCCTCTCCTTATCGTTAGTAGAACTTACCCGCTGCAGTCTACTCTCACTACCTCCGTTACTTGCCAACTCTTGGACAAGTCTTCCCTTCACATCAGGTGGTACAACTTGCCTATTGCAGACCACTTACGTTACTTCATTCCACGCCTGCACCTGGACAAGTCTTCCCTGCACATCAAGTGGTACAACTTGCCTATTGCAGACCACTCACGTTACTCCGTTCCCCGCTTGCACCTGGACAAGTCTTCCCTGCACATCAAGTGGTACAACTTGTCTATTGCAGACCACTCACGTTACTCCATTCCCCGCTTGCACCTGGACAAGTCGTCCCTGCACATCAAGTGGTACAACTTGCCAATTGCAGACCACTCGCGCTATTCTGTTACACACCTGCGCTGGATAAGTCTTCTCTACATATCTGTAGTGAGACTTACCAGCTGTTGACCATTCATGTTTCCTTGTGATATAGCTACTACTCTGTATGATATCTATTGGCTGGACTAAATCTACAAGTGCTTCTGTATTGTAAATGCAAGTCGCTGACTTTTCCATTATGGTTCCACGGTGCCAAGACTCAACATTTATAGTATTGACATTCCTTTCCTCTATTCCATTGTATGGTTCTATCGATTCACCACACTACCCAGAGGTCCGTACTTCTGGTAAGTGTAGCTACATCTGGTGAATTCTGGGTAAAACTCCTAGTGCCCGTGACAAAAGGGTGTTTCTACCTGTCGAGAAGATCAGTTCAATCTGAGTATAACAACTCAGGTCTTGTCTTCTCCCAACCCCTCAATGCACTTGTGCATGCGGCTGCTGGGAAAGATGGTGGCCTCCTTCGAGACCATCCCCTTCGGTCGAGCCCATTGTCGTTGTTTTCAGTGGGATCTATTGACAAAATGGTCAGGATCCCACCTACGTTTGGATCTCCAGAGGATCTCTCTATCTCCAAGGGCGAGAGAATCGCTTCAGTGGTGGCTGATTCAGGATCACATGACAGTGGGCAGGTCCTTCGCTCCATGGCCATGGATCATAGCCACGACGGACGCCAGCCTGAAAGGTTGGGGGGCGGTAATTCTGCACCTCCGGCTCCAGGGACTTCGGCCGGTTCAGGAATCAGCCCTATCAATAAACGTGCTGGAGTTAAAGGCTATTCTTTTGGCCCTCCGGGGGGCCCAGTCCCCCCTTCAGGGCCACCCTGTCAGAGTTCAGTCCAACAATGCCATGGCAGTGGCATATGTCAACAGGCAAGGAGGAACCAGGAGTGCAGCGGAAATGAATATTGCAGCTCAAATTTTGGTTTGGGCAGAACAATTTGTTCCAGCAATATCGGCAGTTTTCATTCCAGGAATAAAGAATTGGGAGGCCGGCTACCTAAGTCGATACCAGATGATGCCGGAACAGTGGTCACTCCATCCGGAAGTTTTCCAGTCTCTGGTTCAGAGGTGGGGTCTTCCGGACATAGATCTCATGGCCTCCAGACACAACAGAAAGGTTCACAGGTTTTGCGCAAGGGCAAGAGACCCCTTAGCGGTGGCAGTTGACGTTATGACAATGTCATGGGTGTTCAGGCTGGGATACCTGTTTCCTCCGATTCCCATGCTTCCTCGCGTACTCAGACGAGTGAGGCAGGGCAGTCTGCCAGGAATTCTAATAGCTCCCTCATTGTCGCGCCGAATCTGGTAAGCGGACATAATCTCTATGGCGGAAGGACAAGGTTTTCGTCTTCCGTCTCGAGACGACCTTCTTCTGCAAGGTCCCTTCCGTCATTAGAATTTACCTCAGCTCAGTTTAACGGCATGGCTGTTGAAGCCAGCCTCTGGAGGGCTAGAGGTTTTTCCTCCAGCGTAGTGAATACTATGATGCGAGCCACAAAGCCAGTTTCAGCTTGCATCTATCACCGGATTTGGAGAGCCTACATCAGATGGTGCGAAAATAAGACATGTCACTCGTCATCTTTTCGCCTCCCTTGCTTGTTGGCTTTCCTTCAGGATGGCCTGGAAGCAGGGCTTTGGTTAGGTTCTTTAAAAGTTCAGGTTTCGGCTCTGTCAGTATTTTTTCACCTGAAATTAGCGGATTTACCAGATATTCGAACTTTCCTCCAGGGAGTCTTGCATATTCAGCCTCCCTATGTTCCGCCCACAGCACCATGGGATCTCAACCTGGTACTGGATATGCTTAAGGGGCCTCCTTTTGAGCCATTACTTGTGGCAGATTTGAAGTGGTTGACCTGGAAGGTCCTCTTCCTTTTGGCTATTGCATTTGCACATAGGGTTTCGGAATTAGGAGCTCTGTCTTGTCGGGAGCCATATCTGGTTTTCCACGAGGACAGAGCGGTGTTAAGAACCCTCCCTTCCTTCGTTCCAAAAGTAGTTTCGGCTTTCCATCTGAACCAGGAAATTGTAGTTTCGGTCTTCTCATCTACTTTCCATTCGGATCAACAGTCTATGGTAAAGTTAGATGTGGTTAGGGCTCTCCGCATTTATGTCAAGAGAACTTCTCAGATTAGACGTACTGATTCTCTGTTTGTTATTTATGATGCTAGTCTCAAGACAGTCCATTGCAAGATGGATTACTGCAACCATTAAGCAAGCTTGCATAAAGGCTAACCGTCCTGGCCGGAGAGACTTACGGCCCATTCCACCAGATCGGTAGGGGCGTCATGGGCAGCAAGAAATGGGGCTTCTGCAGAGCAGCTTTGCAGGGCAGCCACCTGGTCCTCTGGCCACACCTTTACAAAATGTTACCAGTTTAATGTATTTGCATCTGTGGATGCAAATCTCGCTCGTAATGCTTTACGAGCGGGATTTTCAGAGTAGTCCCACTCTTAGGGGGCTGCTTTAGAACGTCCCCATGGTAAGCAATGTCCCCCAGACTGGATGAAAGAGAAAAGAGGATTTATGTACTTACGTTAAATCTGTTTCTCTGATTCCGTCTGGGGGACACTGCGATCACTCCCTTCTGCTTTTCTTCTGTGTGCTTTTGGTTGATTGGCCTTTTCTCCTTGGGGCTTTTTAATTAACTGACAGGAAGAGGCAGGGGGATTGTAGAGGGGAGGGGTCTGTCGGCAGTACTAAAAGTTAACTAGTTAGGTGCCAACTCCCCAAGCTTCCTCCACAACCCATGGTAAGCAGTGTGCCCTAGACGGAATCAGAGAAACGGATTTAACGTAAGTACAGAAATCCTCTTATCCTAATATTTTATTGGAATTATTAATGCATTTCTATGTTGTTCAAGAGAAACAGATATTTCATAAAATATAACATTCCTGACTAAAATGTGTTTGGAACAAAAGCAGTATAACACTCATTAGCATGCACGCAAACCTTCTTTTAATGACCTCAATGTGATGGGGGTTATAGGCAGCAAGACAATGTTTAAAAATACTTCTATCTATCCTTCTGGCCCAACTTAGAGACTGGTCTCTCCCCCCCCAATACAAAGCCATGGGTAGATTTGGAAAGGGCTCGCAATCCTCATTTCCCCTTGCAGGATCTACTCTGGCTGCCTAGATGGTGGCGCCCTCCATGTGGGTCCCTGTGTTGGCTAGCTAGTGACTCGTTGAGGGCCTGGGATAAGCTGATTGAGAACTCATCTACCATATCTCTTCCCACTAAGAACCTGTCATTGAGAGCTTTGGCTAAATTGATCCCGGATGTAAATTTGTCCCTATGGATAGCGAATGGCATGGTAGTCCTAGGATCATTATTTGATGACCATTGGTTGATGTCTTTCACGCAAATCCAACACCAATTCTATATACCTGCGAGAGATTTTTACAAATACCTACAAATCAGACATTGGATATCTTCCCCCTCGAGATATAATCTGTCCCTACAGGCCCTCCCAGCCACGCTCCTCTCGAAACTTACGAAAGGAAATAATAGAGCTGGGATCACCTTTTGGTACGGATTCACCTCCCCGGAGCCAATAGCCAAGTGCTCTAGTCAACTCCAGTGGGAATCAGATCTCCAGATAGCCCTCACAGAGGACCAGTGGCAGGCATTCTATGTAAATGCTTTTCGCATGTCCAAATGTTTAAACCACACTGATCATCAAGCTAGTTAATAGACTTTACCTGACCCCCTCTAGAATCCATAAAATGTGGCCCTCCCAGTCTAAGCTGGGCTGGAGACAATGCTCGTTGGTTGGGGATTTGCTTCATATCTTTTGGACATGCCCGGTTTTGCGCTCTTTCTGGGCTCAGGTATTTGACCTAGCTAAGAGAGTGACCAAATTAGATCTTCCTCAGACCCCTGAGATTGCCCTCCTGCAGGTATATCCGCCTCATTTCCCGAGACAGGCCTGTTATGTGTTTAATCATATACTTATTGCCGCCATAGCCCAGGCATGGAGAGCACCGGTCCCCCCTCCTCTCTGTCAAAGGTAATTACCAAAGTCCAGTATGCGTTTGAAATGGAAACACTAGATGTCCCTTATTCAATGAAACCATCTTCCACATTGATGAAATGGTTTGAATGGCATGTCTACATGACCAACGGGGATGGGGCTCCAGTAAATAACCCTTCTTCTCCTCCCCCTTCTATTGGTGGTTCTTTGTCAATAGTTGCGCCCTGATTGAGTGTTTATGTCGGGTTTTCCTAGGCCAGGTCTGGTGAGTTAGTTTAAAGTTCCACAGTAAACTGAATACTATATATTGTATACTGTCTATAACTTGCAAATGCTATATTGGTGTGTTCGAACTCCACCCCCCCTCCCCCCCCCCCTTTTTTTTTTTTCTGTACCCCCCCATTTACTTAAAAAATTTCAATAAAAACGATTGATGATAAAAAAATACTTCTATCTTTTCTTCTCTGATCACCATTTATGATTGCAACTTTTTATACCTTCTTATAACTGGCTTTCATCTTTCTACTTCCATACTCACATATATCTACTCCCATCTGTAACCCTTCAATTTGTACCACTATCTATTGTCTAATCTCTGCAACATTCATCATGCTATACCTTGGATTCTCAATTGTAGCTCTCATTAAAACACTGTTTATACTGCTTTGACTAATTCTAACATTTTCTCAGCCCTCGCACATGACTCGGTTGTGCACATTTCAACTAATTTTCTCTTACTCAATAACAACCAAAGGGACCACTCGCTTAGTTTCGTGTAACATCAATACAGCTCTCTACAAACAGGATATCAAGACACCACACACAGCAATTCATGGCAATGAACAACTGTATCATTACTAAAAGCAGTCTTGCATCCATGCCACTACAGCTACTGTGGTCTGAAATAAGCCAGACACACAGGAATGTAACACAGCCAACAATTTACTTAGAGGTGCTATTGTTGTGTGGTTGCCAATAATAGGCTCAAGGTTGCTTTGCACAATCTTCAGAGTTTACATGTCAGAAATTACACTGGGAAGGTGAACGTACACCTGGTAGCAGTTGACGCTACTGAGCAAAGAGGCGCAGAGTTTAATACATTCACAGTGTTCACCAGGGATCCCTGCAAGGAGTTTTTGTCTTAGCTGCATGGGACGTGCAGGTCGCGGCCTTCAGAGCCAGCCATTAGCAAGGTGGCTAGAATCATAGACAGAGCGTAGTAGACTAACTGGGTCAGTACTAGGAGTCCAAACAGAACCCAGATCCAAAGGGACCTAGAACATGAGGCAAAGGATTGTCAGGAACAAGTAAGTTTGCAACAAGAAATTCAGTATAAAGGAATCAAAGGTGCAGGCACTATACTGACAGGAACCAGCATCAGACCAAGGAGTGATCCAATATTCTGGCAATGGATCAGTGCCTTAAATAGGCTGTGCTAAAGTATTTCTGGTGGTCAGTGACCACTTTTTTGGAAAGTTGCATCCCGTTGCCTAGCAACGGAACGCTTTCTACACTGTTGGCCGTCAGAGACCCAGAGTCGTGTCCTGTTGCTAGGCAACGAGCCACACTGCCAGGAGTAAGGGCGTCCATCAAAGCTATGAGGGTCGAGTGCTGGTACATCGCCTAACATTCCTTAATGGCCGGAGGTGTGAGCTGCTTCTCACTTGTGTGTCAAGCATCCAACACAGGCTAACGTATGAACTGTAATAATGCTTTCTGCATCTTCGCAGCTGCTGGCGATATTGGTTCATAAATATGGAAACTATCAACCTCTAAGTCTATGTGAACGAAGAACAACAAACAGAGGAAATCTTTTATGTGTGTGAATTCTGCAACAGAATCCTTAAAAATAGTGCTGGATTTTTAAAATGAATACTTGCTCCATACTTTTTATTCTTCAGCTTGTGCAATTTTTTTGTTAAGCAAAATTATGTAAACGGTTATATATATATTTCATATCCCTACAACACATGATACATGTGGTTGTAAAAACTTTGCTAGGTCTACATCGTAAGTAGACTTATGTATAAGTAACAGTTCTGCATTGAACTGCGCATAAATATATTGTGTGATGTAGTCAAGTTAGAAAAACACTGAGAAACAAGAACCAATTATACACGTGTGAAAAATACAATACAGAGTAGTGTGTTACCATTGTTAGTTGTAAATGCCAGAAACACTGTAAACAATGCATACAAAATTGTATTAGCATTCTAATATAAATATCATAGGCACAAAAAAAAAAATCTTGTTTACATTGTTGGTTGTGAATGTGAAAGACGTATTCTCAATATAAAATATCAAAAATACCTCTTACAAAATCCAATGGGAATCTTCTTTCCAGCATTACTGCAAATGTAAATGGTAAATAAGTACGGTAAATTGACACTTGATATAGCAACGCCTCTAACGTATCTCGTACTCACATAGGGATCAGTCCGCAATCCGTCAGAAGCGCCTACCAAAATATACTCCACCAGACAGGCGTATCTACTTTAAAGTCTTGAATTGCAATTACGTGTACTTGGCCTATGTATTTCTGGCCCAATCTTCCTCTCCAGGTATAAGTAGTCGTAAGATGTGGCAAAACCTGCATATTGATATATGTGGGGGTTTTTTCTTTGCTTACCCACACGCAGTAAGACAATGTGTATCTTACACAAATAAACTAGACGTACATCCACCTCTACGTGAGCTTCTTTGTGCCTAT